>NC_060248.1:93969901-94272931 GCF_921293095.1 Ischnura elegans | reverse complement strand
AAGGCACCTCAGCTGAAATTCGCTGTTAAGAAAAACTTCAATTCACCAGAGCAGCGGTAGGACTCGATCCAACGTCTCTTTCTTGGTAGTTTTTGGTTGCCAAGAGGACTATTACTTGGATGTGTCTTCTTTACTTCTGGAAAGAGGGATATCAAATTCCTGTATTACAAATGTCGTAAGGTACTAAATTTTTGCAGAAATACTTGCTACTAGAGAAAGAGTTTTAAATATTTGTATATAGTTTTGTTTAAGCGCTGAATCTAGAAAGAGTTAAATTTTTCTGTTACTTTTTCCCTGTTTCATTCTCCTATTTTTGAGATTTATTTTTGATAACGACAGCTTTATTGATTTTATTAACTTTTTTTCATTTCATGTGATTCTTAATTATACTGCTAGGGATATATTGCTAAATTGTAATACTATAGAGGGTATTAGTATATTATTAGTATATTATTAGTATTAATATAATAGTACTACTGTAGTGGGTCATTGTGTTGCGGGAACTAATTGCTGTTGAATTTTTCAGTTTATTCTTGCGTATGCGTCGAAGGTAATGACTTACGCAACATTTAAGGCATGTGTTCATGAGTTCGCCAATGAGGATATATAGTTTTATCTAGTGCAAATAAATTCACTTGCGGTAGTATTCTTGTTCAAATTGTCCATTGCCAATTTAAAGGGTCTTATAAATGAATTTGTTGTATTTGGGATAGTCTAGTGGGTAGAGCGCTCGGCGTACATCTGGAGGGTCCTGTATTCGTCAGATGAAACTTACATTAAGTAAGAGGTAGAGTTCAGGTAAAGTTATCTGCCCATATAACCTGGTCATGTGAAAATCACACGCTCGTAACTTACTTTGGGATTCTGCCATGGCGCGAGGTTCTCCCGTCAGAAACCTATCCCACCTATGGGGATTCGTCATGCATATCACGTCGGCGTTCTCATTTCATAATTCCTTCCCGAATTCACGTCCTTTTTGATAGTACAGGATAAAAAAGTCCTTAGACTTGTACATACATCAAGCTTGTAGAGCGTAACAACGATCCAGTGCTATGATTCCACTGTATGCTTAAAACTAAATGCATTAAATCTACAATCGCAAATTTTGGTTACTTATATATGAGACTTAAGATATGTTCAATTACAAACAAGGATTAACGACCGGGCATTGCTCAACATTAGGATCGTATCAGGCCTTAATTCATTATAGCCCAATGTTGCTTCTAAGCAACATCAAAAATGTACAAATGTTCAGCTATATTTAGTCAATATCTAAACTATATATTATTTTGTGGCGTAAAATTTAATTACAAAATATTTAGCTTTCACGATACTTGGTATTGAGTGCACAAATTTTACTTTAAGCGTCTTTGCTAGAGTAATTTTCATCCCAAATTATTTCAATATATGAAAGGTTCGTTTAAAACTACTTCGTCAGATTTTACGCTTGTTGAAACAGTTCATAGAGATAGGAATGAATTTTAATAGGTTGGATAAATCCCTTCAGGAAGAGGCATTTGAGAGGTTATATCTATTTTATTTTTTCTCATAATAAATGGAGATATGTTAGGCGCCATTACATTTGAATGCGGAAATCCTGGATATATTACCTGATTTTAGAAGCATGGTTAGTAATAATAAATGCTAATTAATCAAAGGTTGTTCACTTGCAACCACCCCAATGAGAATCATAATACCCTGAGTTTTCCCATCTTCTTAATTGCTTACAAAATCACATATCGTCTCAAATGCGTGTAATTTCAGTGAACAACTCATGAAGTTCGGGAGTTGAAAGAGGAGAGTTTAGTGAACTCTTGCCTTTCTTTCGTCACTGCTCTTCCAGTATGATGCAGATCTTGTAACGGTACTGTAGCCTCTTGCTTAATGCATTTCCCTTGCATCGACGCAGGCATTCTCCAGCATATTCTTGTAAACACTCGCCACCTAGCGATCACATATCAAACTCGCTGGAGGCTGAGTCGAAGTCACTTTCGAAAAATGGTCAGACAGTTCCAAAGAGCGCAGCTCTTAGCTGATGGAGGCGCTGTGATCTGAAATCCGGTAAATTTGAACCTTAATTGGGTAGAGCTAAAGCTTTTCATAGTGTTTTGAAGCTTATGTATGCTGTTGTTATCTTCAGTGGTGAAAATTCTAAAATTAATAGTTTTATTTCGAATTAATTGTTATTTTTTCATTTCTCGAAGTTAATACTCATCTCATAATTACGCACATATTATATGTTACTTGATTTGTGCTGAATAAGGAAATGTAAATTATCTTATTTCTGAAGTAACACTTACGGATAATAATTATTATGTATTTACCAGCCTAATACATTTTTCTGTTTTTACGGTTTTCTTCTGAAATGCTCCTTTAATTTCTCTGTCTGAGTCGTTGTTAACGTTAAAGGTTAGCAATGCTAAGATCTACCGTCATATGTTGCGAGAAATGCATTTTGATGGCTTACTTGTAAAGGGAATGCACTTTTCATCAAGAGACCTCACCGATCAATTTGCATAAATTTATTTTCGGATGACATGCTTCCATTGTTATTATAATACTTTCCATAAGAAAGTTATTCTTCGGACAGAAGGCACTTTCCATCAGGAGACTTTAACGCTCGCATTGTAATGATTCGCAGGAGACTAACGCTCGCAGCATACCATCGATAGATTAAGTGAATTCCAAAAATTCTCCACCGAAACCTTATCCCTAACATTGATCTCCCCCTTACTGACCCTCGTTCGATTCCCGCAGCTCATCGTCCTCGCCGCCGTCCTGGCCGCCGCCAACGCTGGATTCGTCACCAGCTACGCCCCCGCCTCCGTGGCCGTCGCCACCCCCACCATCACCTCCCAGTCCCAGAACACCCTGAGGAGCTACGGAAACCTCGGCCAGGTGTCCACCTACCACAAGAGCATCGACACTCCATTCTCCTCCGTCCGCAAGTCTGACGTGAGGGTGAGCAACGACGCTCTTGCCTACGCCGCCGCCCCCGCTGTCGCCTACCACGCTGCCCCCGCCGTCGCCGCCTACCACGCACCCGCCGTCGCCGCCTACCACGCACCCGCCGTCGCCGCCTACCACGCACCCGCCGTCGCCGCCTACCACGCTCCCGCCCCCGTCGCCGTCGCTAAGACCGGCCTCCTCGGCGTCGCCTACTCCGCCGCCCCCGCCGTCGCTCACCTCGCCTTCGACGGATACGGCGTCCACTACGGATACTAAGAAGTTTTTCGTCAAACCCATCTCTCTATATTTTCAACGATCATCCCTTTTTCCTTCCTTCCTCACACCTTCCAAACCGAACATCTCTAGATCTCGTCTTCCCTAGGGCCTAGCGTCCGAAATCTTTTACCTCACGTTCTTTGTTCTGGGTCGGAACTTGTTTCGCCCATCCTTATTTATGTGATGTCGACGAATAAATTATTTTGACCGTATTTGAAATGCATTTGAAATTTTTTACTAACCTTTAGTTTGATACTACTGTCATCATCCTGGAAGATTAAATTACCTTGCATTTAAGAAACTAGTTCAGTGAACTTCATTCGTAATTCTGGACGAAGCAATTCTTAGGGAAGTTATTTGGCGAGGAAATTGAACAGCAAGCATTTTTGTTGTCATCATCATCACTTATCAACAATCCTAAGATTGGTTTTACGCAGCTCTCCACTCAATCCTCCTATCAGCTAATTTTTTAACTCCTACGTATTTCTTCTTTTTACATCCTTATTTACCTGTTCCAAATAATTTGTTCTAGGTCTTCCTTTTCTGTATTTGCCTTCCACTTGTTCCTTGACGATTGACTTCATCAGTCCATCATGTCTCAAGGTGTGGCCTATAAGGTTGTTCCCTCTTCTTATTAAGGCTTTTCATGAGGCTTCTCTTCTCTCCTACTCTTCTTAGGACCTCCTCATTTGGTTGATCCATTTGATCCTCATCATTATTCTGTTGCACAACATTTCAAAGGCCTCTATCCTTACGTTCTCCGCTGCAGTCTTTGTCCATGCCTCACTTACATATAGGAGCATACTCCAAATATAGGTTCTTATGAATTGTTTCTTTACTTTCATATTTAAGTTTCTCCCTGTAAGCAGGTCTCTCTTTTGGTGGAATGCTCACATCGCCTGGGCTATTCTGCTGATAATTTATTTCTTGCTTCTCCCGTTGCTAGTTATCCTCCTTACCAAATAACAGAATTCACCTACCTCTATCAGTTTTTGTTTCCCTATTTTAGTCTCATTGTTAGTCTTGACTTCTTCTCTTCTGCTGCATACTAATAATTTTTATTGTAGTAAGATTAATCCGTGCGTGGCTTGGTTTTTCAGAAGTTTCATATGATAAGACGGTTTAAAGATAATATTTAATGTGATATACAACTTCATATACGCTTCATCTTAAACAAAATTTTAAAATCTCAGGAATTTTTTTAAAGGAAATAACGCGTCGTACAAACATGGTGTTATCTGAAAATTTACTCTCCAATAGAGTTCGCTGGAGGTAACACATGTTCGTTCAGTACAAGGCTATTGGAAAATATTAAATTCTTTCACAGAAAATGGATAGCAAACTGTAAATAAAACTATTTAAAACACAAAATGATAGAAAAAGAGTTACGGATGATTGCTGGAAGGATAATTATCTACTACAGAAAAACCGGGTAGGTTTGCTATAGAAGGAATTCCTTGCTAAAGAGTCTAACCAAAAAATTATTATATTTTTTGCAGTTAACGAAAAGTAATCCATGCAGTGCTATAAACGGTAGTTCTATTGATTTAATTTCCTAAATAATCTATCCTGATTGGTAGATAAACACTATCATTCATAAATTTCAATTATTGCATTCTGCTACCAAAAAATTTGCTCTATGCGTTGATAGACCTTGACCTCCTTACTTAGGTACTATAATAACGATTAATCAGACATCAAGGCTATCTCAGTCAAATTAGCAAAATAGAATTCAAGGAGGGAGAATATGATTTTATGGGATGGAATGAAGTTAGATAGGTAGATATGTTGTTACGATAGGATAGGTAGAGGCATTACTTCGTTTAATCTCTTTTACCTCATGGTAAAGGAATCTAGTATTTAAATAAAAGAATAAAATTTAAATCCGATATATGATGAAATAGCAATAAGCTATAGTAGTTTAGGATTTGGGGTGGTGCATTTGGCCGCCGACTGGCTGTTTCTTCTGAAAAATTAGGTTCGAATCCCGAAGGTGGTGTAAATATGTCTAGAGCTTCATAACGATTCTACGTCGAAGCCTCGACAAATTGGTGCTAATCCGCGACCAGGTAAGCGACTTTTATGAAGATATGAGCAATACAGATGCCACATTTTTCTGTTGTGTCCTCTCACCCGTGCTCATGAACTCAGCTATCGAAAGTCTTTTCCAAATACGTATTAAGTGATACAGTTCTTTTTTGTCCCTTTTGTCTATTCCCGACATTATAGTGATAATTTTATGTTGATTGGGTTTTAAAATTCCAGATTTATATTTATGCCCATCAATTTCGGAAACGCGTTCTATCTATTTCTCCGTGGCTAATGAAATTCGGGGATCAGGCTGGTGTGGTGGCTAGAGTTTTGGCTTCCCACACCGTGGGCTCGGGTTCAAATCCCGGCGGTGGAAGAGAATTTTCAGAGGCTACCCGATCCATGCTTGAATGCTATGTGGAGGACAATTCAAACGCAACACTCCATTCGTCGGATGGGACGTTAAGCCGTGGTCCCATTGGCGCCTTTCGTTAAGAGCAGGCTAATGCCGACGCCGGGTTTCTCTCCACCCTTCCTTATCTACCCTTCCCTCATGGCGCAAATGACCTCAGCTGTCGTTCGCCTCCTCCAATTACCATACCACCATACCTAATAACATGTTGATAGTTTGGTTGGATATAAAGTTTTAGTGTGCCTGTCACTAAAGGAAAGTAAAGTCGATAGTAAGTGATGAATCACGCTACATTTTGGAAATCGAAGGTTTATTATTGAAGTACGAATTGAATTCAAGCTGTATTTTTTTGCATTACGTTAATGAATGATAGAATGATTATTAGCCTCGAATAAGTTACGTAGGACAGGTTATGAATGATGGGAAAGAGAAGAAATACGACACATTTAAAAGGGTAGCAGATACAAAAGGAGAATGGAGAGCGGCGTCAAATCAATCTTAGGACTGTTAACTCATGATGACGATGATTAGCATTTTAGGTGAACGAGTATTTCTTATTTTTAACATTATCGCACTTATGCCTCATTTTGATTACACTTTTTGTGTGTGTGTTTTTCCTCATGAATATGCGTAGGTAGGATAAACTTACTTTATCTCAAATTAGCCTTAAAGTGCCTCGCATGTAGTTTAGGTAGAATAAGGTGAATAGGCTCACTTTTCAACGTACTTGTGCTACAATTTTTAGGCTATGAAAAGGAGCACAGCGAATTAAATGCCATTTTATGTGTCTTAGCCTATATTTCTGATTTATTACATGAGGCGTCTTAATATTTTTATTTGTGAGATGTAATTATATTTTTATTGGTATGACCCTGTTGGTCCATGCAATGGGGTGATTAGATACACATCATATGGGGCTCATACACGATTTCCTTGTGCAGATTCTATCCTGTTTAAACCTAGAAGATTAGGCTCAAGAAATAGTGAACTGGAAACATTTATTTAAATTCATAGATGAATTTTTCGAAACAGCATCGATTGATTCCCAAATACAACTTTAAAAACTTATGGAACTTGCTGTCATCACTCCAATTGCGTTGTGACAGTTGAGGAGTAATACTATCCTCGTTGTAGTTACTTCAGTTTTAGAACTCGTGTAGTAATTAAGTACCCGTTAACAAAGTTACAGAGAGTTGTACGATCAAATGGGTATCCCCATTCCGAACAAATTACAATTCTGTGCACAGTAAGTTTTTTCCACATCTTGGGATAAAACTTGTTTGACCACCCTGAGGTTTCACGATCGGATTTTTCGGATGTCGTCTGATGACCGAGTATGGAATATTTATTCAAGGACAGCATTACGAATACTTAACCCTGATTTCACAGCATCCTCAGCCTGATTGATTCCCTCGATTTTGATGTTGCGTTTTCCTCTTGGGCCAGGCTTATAATTTCGCATCGTAGTGTTGGGAGAGCCTCTTCACCCTACTTCAGGCGAGATTATCCATTATCTTGAAGAGATTCGTTGCTGCTTTCCACCTAATTAGTTTAAAATTATCACACTTTAGGAGTAAAAAGAAAAATTACGATTTAAATAATAATAAAAATGCCGAAAACGTTACTTCAACAGAAAGAAAAACAGAGTTTTCCGGGAGCTTTTAAAAGCTGTTCGCGTTGACGAGTGCTGTGATCGATCTCACGCGAAAATGACTGCCAGACAAAGAAACATCAATCAATGAATTTACCCACGGAATTCACCTCAGTTGTAAACTGTAGATTGAGGTTTCGTTGGAGGTTTTCTTGAATCTAAATAATTTTCTTGACAAGCGAGTCTATTCACCCCGTTGAGCCAGTTAACTCCGTTTTACAGTTTGTATACACAGATCTATAAATGAAACCACTTGTATTTGGTTTTAAATTCCAGGAATGTGATCAATAAGGTGCTGACAATTGTCTTTGTAAATATTTTTCTACCACGTCAGTCCTTTCTACTCCAAGGAAAATGCGTCGGAGAACAATTATTTTCGATTATTTCAGCAGCCATTTAGCGTAGCTCAGAGGAACGTATTTTCAAATAAGTAATTCTTCCTTTTTTATTTATTACCAGTGAACTCTAGGCAGTTTCTGAATTTCAAAATATTAATTATCCCCAAAGTAATCAAGCATTTAATATTCCCTTGTAAATAATCTGGAAATTACATTATTGAGGTTAATAACGACTATATCTCCTCGAAGTATTCAGTTGAGCCACCAAATGGTCATTAGGTTTTGTGCATTATAAGTGGTAGTTATGCCATTTGCATCAAAGATTAATTGTGAATGTGGGTATTGTTTTATTTTATCTTCAAGCAATTTTCAGTCAGTTTGATAACTGCCACAAATTTGGCATTTAAAGTAACCCATTCTGCTTGGTTGATTTCCATTGGATATACTCCATATCTCATCTTACAATTAGTCCACTTAATACTAAGTATTCGAATTATTCATTGCCACGTATTGTTATCGCACACACGTTTTATGCTTCTTGATACCCACCACATAGAGCCTACATTTTTAGTGCGGCTCTTTGCAGTTTTATGAATGCCTCTTTATATTGATATAACTTTCGTTGCAGTTATATGCGCATAAACAATCGCCGCTTCTTTACACTTGCGCTTATTCTATGGTATACCGATTTCAGGTAATGAGGGTTATTCAACATTTGCCGTGGAAAGCTGATTGTCTTCCCATCAAAGTAGTTTATTTTCCTAATGCTTACTGAATTTTAGATACAGTCAGGGGTGCCGACTTACAAAAAATATTGGGGGGGCCCGAACCGGGGACCTTGCCTCGGCACATTTTATTATTAGTGAATTTTAAGTTTTTTTAAGCATTTTAGAAGAGTCAAATGATCAAGGTTAGAACCCTGATCACTCGAATCTCGATATCTGGACACTCCGGGGAAAATTGACTAGCCTGACACATTTTTTCCTCATATCTGTAACGAATTTTTGGGGGGGCTCGGGCCCCCTCAGGCCCCATGGAGTCGGCGCTACTGGATACAGTACTTATGCAACGATACATTCGTCCTTGGCCTTCAATTTTATCTGGAATTCGTAACTTTTCTTTTGCCATATCTCTATTCTAACATCGTATTTAAGAAGGTCTTTATTAAATGAGCTATCCATAGATATAGGAGAGAAACCTTTTAACTGCTAAAAAGTATCTCCATTTTATGGTATCTCCAACTTTTTACCCATGTAGGCTATGAATTAGTCGTGATCGGTTACATTCTTCCTTTTTCATACCAGTCAATTATGTAACACTCTCAGGTGTCGAAAGCGTCAGTGGTCAGTTGAGCGCCGTAAAATAATTATGGTTATTCGTCAATTTATTTGATAGTCACATTGTTACTTCAATAGATTTGAAGCCTTTAACATTTAAATATTCGTCCCATAGAAGTTATACTTTTAGTGTATCTTTCTTTGCGAGAATGTTGGCTGGATTCAAGTGTGTCGCGTTTATTTTTTACAAAACTTGGGACTGAAAACGTTTTAGAGCAAATTTTAAAAGATTGAAGTGGGCGAATTTTTGAGCGGTACGATTCCTTCGGATTTACCAAAATACTTACCACTATAATGGCGTCTTTCATCTGTTAATAACCTCATCCTTCTTAAGGAATCAGTTTACGTATGCTAAAGTGCATCTCTTCATGTCTGTCGGCTAATGATGCACTATGATCCTGTAGGCGTATTTGGATTATTAGCCTGAGTTTTATGGATGGGTGATTCAATAAGTGATTTAGCCCAGTGGTTCAGTTTTATGATTAGATGAAGGTAGAGTTCACTCCAGATATTTATAGGTGTAATCATAATTATTCTCCCTATTTATCACCTGTGACAGGAGAGACTTCTTATGTAAGCCCTTATTGGTGAGCTCAGACTGAATTGACTTGACTCAGTTTGCTATCCAATTACAACTTTGGTGGCTATCAGTTGTCTATTAGGCAGATAACGTTTGCGGTAGGATATCTTAGACAGAGGTTATGTCGCAAGCCTTCAAGGTAGGCCGCCCTATGAGACTTTTGGATTGCTACCAGTATGGTCTCCTTTTTTCATTGCGTCAAATGCACGCTTAAAACTTCCATTCTATCAAATAGTGAATTTAATTGATGTTACAATACTTAGAATTTTTATCTGCAACATCGAGCGTCATTAGAATAAGCTCTTTCAATTTAAAAATCAGCAACTTCAGGAAATAATATCTAATTTACGAAAATGTCCATACGTAAAGAGTGAAGTGATCGAGGGACTGGAACTGGCCCCCATATCCAGAATGAGAGCTATTCATATGCCTTCTTTGGCTCACTCTGGAATGAAATCTTTCCCTACGGATTTAATCAACCTTCTGCATGTTACACAGAGTGATAGAGAACCTAACGGGCAAGCGGACTATCTGTATTTAAGTTATAAAGAGCAGAGACGGAGATTCTCCAATAAAAAATCTCATATTACCTTAGAAAATAAATCAGGCTTGTAAATATAGAAGTCAATGCTTGATACAAGAAAAAGTCCTTCTTCTATGAAATGCAACTAAATTTTCTCAAATTTCAGCTTGAACAACTCAACAACAAGCGATTTTTTATTGTTTCGCAAGCGAATCATAATCATGCACGCATTGATGAGTATAATTGTCTGATTAATGAATATAATCAAATTTCAAAAATAATTATTTGAGTCAAACTTAACTGTGTATTTGCGAAATCAGCTTGTATTTACATGTTTTAACCTTAAAAATTCTCAAAACAAACAAGTATTTGATATAAAATCAATAGTTTGAAAAAAATGGGTCCGTTGAAATCATTCCACCCAAATTCAGTGTGCTATTTTTTCCCATTTTCCCATGGCCGATTCAGTCTTATTGTAGTATTTATCGATTTAATGTCGATGTGCATTGTAAAATTCGTGATACAAGGTTTAGAAATCTTAACAACGCAGAAAGCCTTGTTGCAAAAAATACACAAATTGAAATTAACGTGTGAAAATTAGTACTCACTAATAGATACTCACCCAATTCAATGATCAAGCGATAAGGTTCACTCAGTGTTTCAACCTGAAGGTTGATTTTCAATGGGTGAGTGTAGATCTCATCCCGTATTAATCCAAGGGCTTATGAGTTGCGCAAATCCTGCTATGGGGGCCAGTTCCTTTCTAGGAGTCAATTCGAGGATGAAGTTTTGGGGGTGTCTGAAGGCTCCTCCTGGGATTAAAACCCGGGACCATACGACCGCTGAGTGCCCCTCCTAGCGATATAGGTTAATTCATTTATTATTTTGATGCTTTTATACATCGGTAAGCGAACACTTTCATGCTATCCGGCTATCAATCACTGTATCATAATCAGTTGGAGTGCAAATAAAGTTTGAGAATGGGCTTGAAAAGTGTTCTTGGTTCGATCAAATTTTTAGTTTTTAAAATAGTCTAGAGTCGCATCCATAGTGGCTGCATTAAGTCGTGTTCAAATGTACGCTTAAGGAGGCAAATTCACGCGGAACTTAACTGCACGACATGCGAAACGTTCTTATATAATCGCTCTAAGGCAATCAATTTTCTTCGAATTATACGAGCATAGTGTATTAGAAATTCTTGAAAAGGGTTCCTTATAATTCAATAGTCCTGCAAAATCATCTAAAATATTTAAAAATGTTTTTTGGAAGTCATTAATAAAATCTTTTTATCAATTCTAAAGAAGTCTTCATTTTTCTCTGTAGTATCCTGGAAAGTGCGAACTGTTCCTAGCGAAGTTTTATAGAACACTCAGGGGACCGATTAGTTGGACACCACAATTAATTTTTGTTGAAGACTAGTCTCTTATGGTACAGTGAATGTGCAAGCATGCAGCCCTTTTATTGCCCTGCCATAGTTACTTATAAGTTCGTTATTGAAGAACTGTCATGCTCAGCTATTGAAAAAAATCCGTCATTTCATGAGCATACCTAATTATATTCAAAGATTTTGATGAGTAATCAATAAAAGTTTGGTTAATAGTCTACGGTTTTCCGCCATTTCTCCAGTCATTTTTTGAGGAAAACCTAAAGTGAGAACTGTTCTCTATTTGTTCGCAATACAGAAAGCCCGCTATAGAATATTTAGGTAAAGTAGCCTCATGCGACTCCATGGATACCCTGCCTCGGAGTCCGGAGCGCAAGTGAGCTCGCCCGCGCCCTACGCACCGCGTTTTGACCGCGCCATCCGCGGAGGTGGGCGAGTGTGGAAACTGATAGAGGGGGGGAGGCGAGAGATGCCGAGACTGGTGAAAGTGGATCGGAGGCTGCGGAGAGGGTCCCTCCCGCTGTGGGGTGAGGACAGCAGCAGAGAGAGCCCAACCCATGGACCCCACACCTGACCCTTTTTCCCCGGGGGGGAGTCGCTTCTTTGGGGGATGAGGGATGGAAGGCCGTGGGTAACTTGAAAGGGTGTGGCGGGATACATGGGTAGGGCCGGGTCGGATTGCAGGGATGGGAAACGGGGGCAGCCGACGCTCCCGGCGAGGGAGGCGGAGGGGCCCTCCGGGTTGCGCCACTCGGCCTTATTTCGCCAATGACACCGCCGCCGCCCGTTAGGTGGGAGTGGCGCGTGAACCGTCCTGGGAAGGAGATGTTAGGGGTGGGTGAGAAAGAGAGGGAAAGTGAATTAGTGTAGGGAGTGGAGGGATGAGATGCAAATGCATTGCATAGTTGCAAACAAACAACACCTGCCACACGTTTATGCCGTAATGCGGACTCGGGCTGTGTAATGATAGTGAATTAGGAATTACTTGGGAACATCGTTGGTGAAATTTATTGATATTGTTGCTCATTTCAAACTTTGTGATTGTGAATTACAGGGCATAGATAGTTTACCACTGCCAGTATTTTCATGATTGATGGATTTATGGTGCCGAGTAGTAGCTTACAAGCAACACCTGCCTCGGGTTTGTACGGTAATTCGGACTCAGGCGGTGTAATGAAAGTGAAGCAGGAACTTAATGGGAGCATCGCCGAAGAAATTTATTAATATTACGCATTTGATTCGGATTTGAAACTAAAATAACGTTTTATTTGAAAGTGCTGCCTTTGCTTGTAATAAATAAATATATTTATTTGATAATCCTCTAATACAAAAGATGCGCTACACTCACTCGACCGCTTCTTCTTTGTGACGTAAAATTTGTTTAATACTGTATAATATATATTATACATATGCTCTATAAAACTTCTGGGTACATATAATGGACCCTTTTCAACATTTGACTGCATCTTAAACAAATATTTTATCTTATGTCAGTATTTTCTCGGTGGTAACATCTTAGAGTTGAGCTTAGCTGAATATTGGCAGTAGTTAATTCTCTATACTCTAAAATTCAAAATGTCGTCGTAAGTTTGAAATGAGCATTGTGTTACGATTTAAGATAGAACACAAGGGGGTCGGGTGGGAGATATTTAAGTATTGAGGCTAAATGTTAGCTCTTGGAGCAAAGTGGATGCAATGCTAGGCATTGATGCACCACTCATTCACGCTATTTTCGTTGAATCTTTTATGTGTAGGTATTTATATGAAATTATGAAATGAAAGGCTATCAATACATATCCATCTCTTATTCTACCCACGGTTACGTATGAACGTTCATCAATGAGAAAACTAAATCCGGAAAACAATTGCCTCAAATACATTTTAAAAAGCTTTTACCAGGGGCCCTCTAGGCCATATACGAAAGGTATGCGCCCAGTAACAGTAGCTTAAGCTCATAAGGCAACTCTAGTGGTGATAAAATATGAATGCATATCTTTATTCATATCAATGCATAATTCAGGTAGCCTTTTCATGTAAACTCTCTCAATAAGTCGTACATTCGATATTGTTGTGAGATAACTTATGAACGCATAGAGCATTACTTTTGCTGGCACAGATGATTTGTTTCCATTGAAAGTGGATGTTATCTCTCTAGATTTATACATGTTCCGTCTATTGCTCATGAATAAGTTCGAGTTGGATTAAGTCCCCTGAAATATGATCCCATTTCCTTCGCTGCTCAAAATGAGTCACAAGCACTGTCGAGAGTAATTTGTTAAGTTTTCAATTTATGGAACTTTCCATGGTGATTTCAAAGATCTCTATCAAATGCAAAAGGTGTGCGGCAATAGAACTTAACAAAGAGCTATATCTCTTTGAGACATGCTATGAAACATACTTCACCACTATAACTACAATTCTTAGGGAGTCTTAGCTCATGCTTTTATAATTTAATCCACCTCTCCGGTTTGCTTCCTTGATCTGAATCTTTCGTTTTTGATAAAGCTGTCTCCCGCGAAAGATTATTTAACTTAACCCACTAAACCCATTAAGTATGTGTACAATATTGTAAATTTAGCTGAATTAAGGAAAGAAATTCTATAAATAATAATAATTTCAGTATTTTTAGGGGGAAACACACCGTTCTATAAACAAGACGCGGTATAGATTTGTTTTAAAATGTTGTTGCAAAATTTGCCTTAATGTTTTAGGCTAGACACCTGATTAGGGTGTTTTTTTTAAGGAATCAAAAGATTAAATGTTTCTGTTGATAAGCAGTAAGATTAAATTTGACATACGAGAGCTCCATTATCGCTTGTTGCTGAAAGAAGTCGTAAAAACCTACGTCATTTTTAAATGCCTGAATCTAGTAATTTTTAAGTAACTTACTTAGACCAACATCTCTTAAGTCTTGGTCGCGCACTTACCGCTGCACTCCCGATAGTATTGTAGCAACGATTTACCATACAGTAGCTGGCTCCTGAACCATAATCCGACATTCTAGTCATTGCATTACCCCACTGTAGTGCAAAATTGGGCATTCCTCACCGTCCCGAGCGATTACTATCCTTGCAGCACGTAATGCGATGTCTGCCTCGATAGCCCAAGGGCAAGAAGCGAAGATTATGAGAGAATTGACGATGATAATGAGAGGGGAAAGTTAAAAGAGTTCGAAGTGGAGAGTGGGAGAGCCATCTGGCGGTGCCCCACTACATCTTCGAGAGAGCGGGTTATTGCCCCGGGCGGATCCCGTTCCTCCCGTTGAGCGGGGATGAGGGCAAATCGCCCCACCGCAAGAGCCGATGACGGAATCGCGGCCCCCCCTGGTGGAGTGGGAGGCTAGTAGGGCGGTGGTGTCCTATGTCTCGGCGGTGTGGCGCGTGGTATGTAGGCCGAGGTGATGGTTTTCGTGAGCTGGGGAGGAGGGGTTGGGCGTGGCTGCGCCAAGGGGAAGGGGGAGTCCGCGAGAAAGGGAAAAGGAGGAGGGGTTATTGGGGCGAAATCGCCCTCCCCCTCGCCTCTCGAGGTGATATAAAGACCTGATCGCTCCTTCTCCGTTCTCCCAGTACCTAACCATCTGAGGGAGCAGGCTGTTTGGGCTCTGTGTGGCCCGACCCTATCCAGATGGAATAAGTGCCTTTCTGTTGGAATATTTTTAATGTTGCTGACGGTCGAATGCTCGAAAAATGGTTTAATGGTTGATATAAATGTAGGTAGTATTTAAGGTATATTAAGTTAGTATTTAGGTAGCAGCAGCATCTCAGTAATTCTATATTAGAGGCATACCATACGGGGGCAAAAATGTAAAGAATATTGCACAAGACACTTAAGTGCCTCCCAACTACTGTGCAAGATGCTAAAAGCCGGGGAATGAAGCATCAGCTTGAAATTTTACTCTCATCGACAAAATTCCTATTATAAAAAGCAATTATGGACTTCATGAAAATTATCTAATTAGAAGTGATCCGGAAATTCAGGAGTAAAATTCAGAAGTGAGTCAGATTCAATGCAGAAGCTCTTTTAAAAATTGAAAACAAAATGTTTTTATTTGAGAGGCATGGACTATAGCAAATAAGCTTGCATTGCTACGGACTGAACTGATTTTTTTGCGCATCAGAGCAAAATTATTGAACCGGATGGCTCTTTCCTCGAGCTCTTTCAATACCGATACTTTCGTTACAACCTTATTGTGCAAGGCAATGAAGAAATTTCCTTTAGTATTATTACAATATTCTAAAATGAAGAATTTTTTGAAGAGAAAATATTTTATGAAAATTTTTCTGCGGCCCTCTTCTTTTGCATGCACCTTTTCCGTTTTTTAGTACCTGTGTCATTCGCGAGGAAGTCAAGTATGAACGGAGGAATACGAACTTATAACTGTATAATCGGAAGGAATCTTTTCCGTCAGAATTTTCCTAGAAGAAAAGTAGGTTTATTGAAATATTTATTATTCATGAACACGGCGGAAATAGCTATTGGGAATGAAAATGTCAGGCATTCAGATCACATACGTTAACCTTCTTTGAGCTATTAGCACTCTCCAATAGAGGGTTAAGTCTGAGTATAGATTTGATGGCTATTGTTCAATATTATGCTAAAATCTTACGTATCGTTAAATCCCGAGGTGGAATAATTGGAAATTAATCATTTATTGATTTAGAAGCTTCTTTTTATCATGGATGGATATTACCACGAAATCATCCCCGTGCCTACTCCTTTAAATGGAAGTAAAATTGGCGTATGTGAACTTATTATTAGTAAATGAAATAGAATTCAGTGTATGAAATCAGAGCTAGTATTTCTTAATCGGGGGAAAATGAGCCTCAGGAGTGAATCAAATTAGCACAACGTGTCCACAAACCTGGATGGGGGCCAAAACATCTTATTTCAGTCACTAGTAAATTAATTTTTTGTGATTTATATGATAAATTACGATGGTATTAATGCTAATCGCCTACAGAAATTACGAATTACTTATACTGTGTTATGTAAAATACCCTGCAAAGGGATTTGGATCCCTTTGCTTCAGAGGTTCAAGGGACAGTATCCATCCAAAAACTGTCATTAAAATGCATTTGAGGGCGAGTCCATAATCTAGTGGTTTTTGTTTTGAATTATTCCTAGTTGTCACGCGTAGTGTACAACACAACTATCAGAACCTTGAAGAAGTTTGTAATATCACCTACATGGTTAATAATCCATTGATCGATTAATAATTGAGTATTCCATCATTATCGGCGGTCAACAGTCATGAGTTTGGATCGAGTCAGCCCTCCATTGCGAGCTTTCCCCACCCAATCAACATACGTCTTTTCCATTTTTTTTTATTACTTTTTGACTAATACAATAATTTGAGGTCTTTAACTACCATTCCTCCAATCCTCTTGTGATTCGACTGGTAGAAATTTAGGTAACAACATGAGGATTGTTACTCGTTCAAACTGAATATTTTGAGGAGGTATCTGAAGGATGTTTTAAGTTTCGGTAGACTAGAATCAGAAATGAGTAAGTTATGAAGGATGAAGTTAATTCCATCGGCCGCGATGAAATTGAGCAAAATCCAAGTAATGCAGTGATACCTTGGTAGAAGAATGAAAGAGGAAGTCATAGGCAAATGTAGTCAATGGTGATTGAGTGGCGAATGGGATTCAGATGATGAGGATGTGGATTAAGGTATGGTTAGATGCAGGCTATATAAGGAGGAATGAAAGAAATGGGAATAATATATGAGTCTCGATAGCCTAACTGGTTGGTAAAAATAAATTCCGTGGTCTGGGTACTTACCGTAGGATTCAGGCATTCTTCTATAAAATATTCTTACTCTCGGGGAGTCATCATGAGAATCTGGGTATGGATTCTGTTGGTTGTGGAGGATTTTTCGAGGAATTCCTACTTCTTCATAAATATTGTGTAGAGACGGTTTCGAGTACGGAGCTCACGCCATCGAGTTGGTTATTATTATAATTATTATTATTAAATGGTTACAAGTAGGCCATTGGTCGGACGGTGGTCGTCTCGGTACTGTTCGTTATGAGTAAGCTGATGCCTGTTTTATCCACTCCGCCATCCCTCGCCTTCCTTACTTGCGCAAATTGCCTTACTCTCAGTCACCGCCTCTATGCCAAAAACACTGAACCATACCATCTTTCATTAAAAATAAGAAAATACGAACTCTGTCTACGATTGAAATGAGGAATTAGACTTATGGAAAATAAAGATTATATTAGAACTCCTGTGACAAGTAATATAATTTGCCGTGAAAAAAAGACCTCGGATAATACTTTTTATGGTATGTGAATACATTATTATTATCTTAGCTTTCATGCATTAGTAATATAAAATTTCGTGCTATTATAAGGTTATACTTGCTATTAATTAAGAAATAGGTTAGGGGAATGAAAACTGTGTGATATAACGTCAGATAAAAAAATTTATTTTCCACTGATAAAATGGGAATTATAATTATAGCCGAAACCCTTGAACTCCCCTTAGGTGTAATTTTAGAATAGCCTGTTTGTTGAGAAACTTTTCCGAGGCATTAAAAATTGTCACTGTCATCAAAACTCCGACTTTCCTGTTAATGCGGAGTATATGTTTGATGTGAGTGCTGATATTACGTGCAACATCGTTACGAAGTAGGCTCCACTATCAGTGTAAAATAATCTTATACATCTGATCGTCTAATATTTAATGGATGAAGCTACGCCTGAGTGACATGTTATGCTAAAAGGAGGAAAATATTACCTTTTTCATTCCTCAAAGTTTCTATCCAAGCATCAAATTTATCTTTTGTGAAATACCAAACTTGAAGGTATGCCTCAACGTTTACGCAAGGAGTTTTTTTTATGTAATTGCCAAAACATACGAAAGCTGGGCTTTCAATCCCTCGCCATCACTATTCATCTACATCTACATAATACCCCGCAAGCCGCCTAAAAGGCGTGTGGCAGGGGGTGTTACGACACCAGGTCACTAATTCAAAATATACATACTTAGTTGATACGGGCGTGAAAAAACTAACCTTGAATGCAATAAAGTATGGTTACCATAATGACTCTAATTGAAGGATCGTTAAAAAAGCAAATTCGAAGAAATGTTTACAATAAAGGTTCAGAAGAGACAACCAATTGTTATTTAAAATAAATAACTATATAATAATATAAAATAAACATTTAAAATAAATGAAATAAGATTTAGTTTTCCTCAACTAACTCATAATTTTGGAAAAATATAAGTATATTTTATGCCAAACTTCCACTATATCACACCGATATCGGTAGAAATCAATCGTTATTTTAAAATATAGAGTATTTTTTGCGTACCAAACATTAAATGGTTACCACCATCCGTGCGGTAAATGATGGTCATGCTCGAGATTGTTATAGTATTACTCAAAGCCAGCTGTATTCATTTTTTTACCTGTCAAAATTAATGTTTCAATCCTGTAAAACAGACACCATATCCTAACAATGGCAGAGTCATGTGCCTTGATCTATAATGGAGCGAGAATCCGCCGAATTATCAAACCAATTGAACACTTAGAACACCCAAATCACACGGCAAGATTCCAGCAGACTGCTTTCCACGGTGATTTCAAAGATCTCTATCAAAGGAAAAAGGTGTGCGGCAATAGAAACTTAACAAAGAGCTATATCTCTTTGAGACATGAAATGAAACATACTTCACAACTATAACTACAAGTCCTAGGGAGTCTTAGCTCATGCTTTTATAATTTAATCCACCATTCTGGTTTGCTTCCCTGATCTGAATCTTTCATTTTTGATAAAGCTGTCTCCCGCGAAAGATTATTTAACTTAACCCACTAAACCCATTAAGTATGTGTACAATATTGTAAATTTAGCTGAATTAAGGGAAGAAATTCTATAAATTATAGTAACTTCAGTATTTTTAGGGGAAGACATACCGTTCTATAAACAAGACGCGATATAGATTTGTTAAAAAATGTTGTTGAAAAATTTGCCTTAATGTTTTAGGCTAGACACCTGATTAGGGTGGTTTTTTTTAAGGAATCAAAAGAGTAAACGTTTCTGTTGATAAGCAGTAAGGTTAAATTTACCAAACGAGAGCTCCATTATCGCTTGTTGCTATAAGAAGTGGTAAAAACCTACTTCACACGGCAAGATTCCAGCAGACTGCTCCAGGGGCCTTAGTATGTGTAATGTATTTACAAATGTGGGCTCAAATTCGGATGATTCCTCTAATGTGGCCAAGCACTAGAATTATTTGTGAGTTCGAAAAGTGAAGAGTTACGCCGCGCGAGTAATGGTTCACTTAAAGGGATCGCTTCCACAGGAAAAAATTAACCGTTCTAATGGTCCATTCAGAAGATGCCTCGAGAAGTCCATGACTCATTGAACGATTCATTTTCAGATCCCACAGCTCTCAGAATGTGGTAACTTTCATTCTGAAATGCGAAATAACCTCCCAGGTGAAGGGCAACTTTCGCACCAAAGATGTGCTTTTGCCACTTCCCGTATGAAGGTTATTTTATAGGTTTTCAGTCGCTGAAAAAAATATCGTAAAAATGAGTAAAAGATTATCAATTTACTTAAGAATAGTCATCCTGAAGACCAAAAAAATATTAGAAAATAAGTAAGGACAGCCATGAAAACGGTGCTAATTAGCGTTGTTCGATCTTTTGATTAGCAAGCGTAAGCATTTAAATTCTTGCCACGTAGAGTGATTCAAACTAGTGGTTTACGGATGAATGGATAGCCGTTTATCCTTTAAGACCCGACTGTTGATTACAGACAATGGCTGCCTCGCACACTCTCTCTCTCTCTCTCACACACACAGCTCCTTTTCTTCTGCGACTACTCAAATTTCTCGAGCGGTCGAGTAAGATTGCATTTTTAACTGCACATATATTATTCCTCGAACAGTGGTATAGTATGAGAGTTCCAGCAATACGCGAGAAAAATTTTATGGTAAGAAGCGGACACTCGTCAATGAACATTCACTCTTGCATTCATGAACAGTCTGTGGCGAGTGCACTCCTTGGTGCGAATATTACCCTACACATAGGATGCTATTCTGCATATCAGAATGAAAGTAAATGAACTGCCGCCATCTTTAACACCTATAACGAGTTTTCTTTTCGTGTCATAAGTCATTCAGCCCAAGAAAACGTCGATTTCGACAGGATATTCTCCACCTACAAGGAGAAGGCTTTAGTTGTCAGTATCCATGGAGAAAGAATTAGTATGCTGCGATTTGCTGACGATAAAGCAGACATAGCCGAGACTGAAAATTGTTTGGACAACAATGGCCGGATATCAGCTGAAAATCAGCAAAAATCAGCAGTTGGAAGTTTAAAAAATTATTGAAAGTAAGGACAGCACTCTGATAAAGAAATATCTTTACCAATCCTTTTCCCATACTCTGGCGTCCGTTTTAAAATTCATCTCTTCCTCCGTTAGGTAAGTAGGTAACAATAATAAGATAAATTGATCATAATTTAAGCCTAAAAATGACGATAACTCATCGAAACCCGGGTTGCGCTACGCAAAAAAGTAGTGGTATAAGTAATAATGTCCAAGAAAACTTATAATGGAATACCACAAAGTTAATAAGGAGTTTGTGAATTTCAATCTTGGGATTTTTGACTTATTATGACGACTACTTGTATGCCGGACGATTTCGTTGCCTCGTCTGAATTTGCATTTAATTATCTTGAAAGTTGAAAGACCTGTACTCACGGGAAACAAAAATAATCACATTAAGCCGAGGCCTAACATGCATCTTTCATTGACAGCAAGTACTACTGAAAAATATAACTTAAAAAATGGAAAATGCTTGCGTGAAAATGTGGGATTAGAAAGGGCAGCACCATTTTCGGAGCTGTTTTTCAAAATTAAACTGTGAACAGCTACAATAGGGAAATTGCATACTTTTTATAAACAGTATGCTGATATACTACAGTAAACACTTAGTACCGCAATATACTTTTTTCCGCTTAAAATTCAGTTTATACACTAGAAAATGACTCCCAAAAGTCTCCCGAGTTTCGCGGGCTAAAAAATACCGACCCTACTAATCTTATGCGGTTACGTCATAGTTCAGTAGGAGTCCAGATCCACGCCCAGTACTGCAGGTTTGGAAGAGCCGCGTTGCGTTTAAAGGAGAACATGGCTGAAATAAGGAAAAATTACAAAAGGTGCATTGTTCCTCTGTGCAATAACACCCCAGAAAAAATTTTCGTCTCCATTCCCACGGAGGAAATTAGAAGAAAAGCCTCGATGCATGCCGTCTGTCGGGATGAGCGTTACGGAAAAATAAGAGTATAATAAACGGAATGATAAACCCGTGTGCTATGTGAGCGAAGATAACTTTAATATAAATAATATTTCCATATATCATTGACTGAATAACTTGAAACTGAGATTCTTCGATAATTCGGCCGCCGTAGAATAAAAACTCAACTTCTCAACAAAAATCGAGATAGGTGTTTCTCGATGATTACGATGGACTCAAATTATTTGTGGCACTTGTTCAATTTCAGTTACGGAAGGACATAGGAAATTCCATGATGTTTAAAATCAAGGGAGGAAATATGAAAATATAGAGCAACGTTGATCCTCATGCATTCGAGTGCCAGCCACGAAGACAGCGTTTTCTCCTACTGTCGGCATCAAAATGATGTGCCGCTGTACTTTGCAAATTTATATCCTGGCTTCACTGCATGCTATAATAATGAACTATACGTCATTTTAAAGGAAATTTTATCCTAAATTCTGATTTATTTTATCACAAAAAAAAATTGAAAAATGTAGACACGGCCAGTGCAATGAATGACTCCGCGCACCGAAAAATTAGCCGTTTTGTCAACTTCATGAACTTTGCAACTCAACCTAAGGAAAACTACTGCGTCTACAGCATTCATCTTCCACATTAATTTACACTCATCAGTGCGGATTTATAAAATGGCTTTTGGGTATTTTTAGAACTTATATTTTGTTATAAATTAATGAAAATATTTAAACATTATCTTGTCCCATAGTTTACCCCGAAAGATAAAGGAAGTTGTAGATGGAAAAAGAATGGAATCCAGAGGTGGTCACAAAAAATGAATCGCAGCATTCTTTGATTTTATTCTACGCCGTTGCTTGCTTTTCAGAAAAAGTTGAGTCACAAGAGGAATGCTCCGCGGCCCTTGATTTGGAAACTGTGGAGATAGTGGTAGACGTGTGGATCAGCAATTTCCATTTAGTTGGTTGTCAGGATAAACCAAGGATCCATATTAAAGGTTGTCAGGCCATCGTATAAAGATAGGACTGATGTGCACCACAGGGGAAATGGGGTGTTTGAGGGAAAGTCAAACCCAAAGTTGCCCAAAGAATGTGCAGTTCTATGTTGCTCTTTCCCCAGTTAAAACCAAATAGAAATTGGATTGGGATGATATTTTCACCACGGGTTCCAGTGATAGTGAGAGTGCAGGTGATCATGGTTATCGTCGAAGGTCATCCCTCTAGGATTTCCGATACGGAATTTTTAAGTGACAACCGATCG
The DNA here is from genome assembly GCF_921293095.1 of Ischnura elegans. Lineage (NCBI taxonomy): Eukaryota > Metazoa > Arthropoda > Insecta > Odonata > Coenagrionidae > Ischnura > Ischnura elegans. The sequence goes on along the minus strand of NC_060248.1, from coordinate 94,249,921 downwards.
CAATGACGATGAGCTCACCTTTAGAGTAGGTTTCAGATATATCGAGAGAAAAGCTCCCAAAATGTATTAAAGACCCTGTTTGGAAAACATTCACATTTTAATGCTACTTTAGGAAGGATTTCATTACAAAAGTAACTTATTAACACCTGAAGACGTTGTGTTTATTACATTGATCGAAGTGCGATTGACCGATTCTTTCTGCAGAATAGGAAGTGGAACTTTACGCAATTTATCGCTTTCAATGGAGGAGAAATAGATCAAATAATAGCCCTGAAGTCACAATGGACAACTCCGATACGTCTGCACTTCAATAAATGAATCATAACCACGCCGTCGCATGTATTCAAGTATGCAACCTCTACTATGGCCGTGCCGCCGTGCCTCGTCGTACTGAACTATGACGTCACTTTTCTACCAGCCAATCATCGGGCGTTTTCGCTTCTCACTTGAATTTGAAAATCTCGTGAACTTTGATGCATTAAATATCGCAAACCACGTCATAAAATAATAAAAAAACTTTCCCCGAGGTATGCAAACATATATTTTTATATAATTTTGGGGCTATTGATTATATCTGAAATATATGCAAGTTCCCTATTTGACCATGCATTCTGTGGTGGCGAAAAGAAGAGATCGCATCAGATAAGTCAGGGTCTTAGTGTTGTGGGGTTTTGTCGAGACGGCAAATTAGAGGAAACGAAGTATGAGAGATCGGAATGGAGAGATGGGTCAAACCAATTGTTGTACCTTCGGCTGGTCAACATAAATAAAACGTCGTATATTTAAAATTGACTGTATTTAAGTTTTTTTATATCGTTGTTACAGCTGTTTTGGAATCGTTCTTACATTCGTGGAGTACGCACCGCACACTCACCGTCGCTCTGTTATGATTACTGCTTGTCCCGTCGTCCCTTCTAGTCCCTTCACACGCTATTGTCTCTTCTCCCTTCCTCTTTCGAGGCACTCTTGACAATACAACCCCTTTCTCGGACACTTTAAACGCGGTCTACCCCCTCATGTGTCTCCAGACATCTGTACAGCGGCGGATACAGATGGGGGGCTTAGGGGGCGCGCGCCCCCCCTTGCGGGCCCGCCCGTATTGCCAAACATTGCAGAACCACAATAATAACTTTTATGTATCATTTAAGTGACATTATCTTGAATAAGTGTGTAATAAATTTAACTAAAATTTTCTTAAACTCTTCACGTGACTTGATTATTTTTTATTGGGATAAAAGTAAAGGTAAATCAAGGTATCTTTTGCGCCCCCTCTCGAATTTTTTTCTGTATCCGCTACTGCATCAGTATGCCTACTTTCGCCCCAAAGACCAACTATTTCATTGCCGTAACACCAATACTACTGATGATGATGATGATAGATTAAAAAGTTAGTCACAGAGAATACTTGTAGGGTATTAGTCCATCGAGCTGCCATGCTTCCGTGCCGATAGAGGGGCGATAAGTCCCGTGCGGTCCAAATGTTGCAGTGACCGCCAGCGGGGGCGATCGCGGCAGGTGATTTTCGTAGTGATCCCGTTCTTCATCTCTTCCGGAATGGTCGGACACCGTTGCGTCATTCCGGGTGAAAGAAAGAAAGAAAAAATAAATGGAATGAAAGAGAGGAAGAAAGCAGGCACTTTTACATAACGGACTCTCGACTCGACCGCTCGGGAAATTTGAGAAGTTGCGGAAGAAAAGAAACTGTGTGAGAGAGAGTGAGTGAGGTAGCCATTGTCCAATGAACTGTAATGAACAGTCGGTCATAAACGATAAACGGCTATCCATTCATCCGTAAACCACTTGTTAGGACGGCTTTATGTGGTAGGAATTTGAAGTGCTTACGCATGCTCAATTCAAAAGAAATATCACGGCTAATTAACAACCTTTTCATGCTTGTCTTTACATCTACTTTAGGTTTCTAAGGTTGGCGTAAAATATCTGCTAGGATGACTTTGTGTGGCAAGAATTTAATGTGCTTGCGTTCGCCAAATTCAAAAGAACAAATACCGCTCATTAACACCGTTTTCATGCTTTTCTTTATGAAAATTCTTTTGGCAGCTAAGGTTATATCTAAGAGTAAGATTTGTTTGATCTAGAGGATGAATATTCTTGATTTCTTACCTTATGAGGTATAAAAAATGGATAGTTAATTATTGCGACTGTAATCCTTTGAAATAAGTCTGCTTATTGCCACTTTCAGTATATTAACTACCATTGGCATGCAAACGCAACGTATTCATTCGAAATAATCTTGAGATATATGCCTACCTAAGTCAAATTAATTTATTTTAGTAGCGAACTTTCATCTCAATTACCAGCCTCAACGCCTGCCTGTCTTTGCTATTTATCCTTAAGAATTATTTCTTTTCTTGGGTAGCGTGACTAAATTCATCACATGTAGCTTTATATGCTGCATAAATTTTACGCGTGTAGTTCCTTTCCTTTGGTGGGATTAAAATAATGTGATAATGAAATTGAGTTGGGTTAAAAGAATACTCTTTCATAAATAATTACAAACATTTATTCATCTTTAAAAATAAAACAGCTATTTCATGCACAACTATTAAAAAAAACACATGGGTTACTATCACTCGAGGAGATTGGCATTAACAAGATAGTAATTCCTCCACTGGAGGAAGACGAAAACAGTATTCTAATCAGAAATGGATTGGAATAGTACCAAAATAGGTTAAGTGTAGTGTTGGGAGAAGGAAGGTGAGTGAAAGATTCCGAATACGGGTAAAGAGTTATGGGCAGTAGTTGTAAGGCTTGAATCAGTCTTGGTTCGCGTGAGCTGGAACGTGATGTAGGTATTTTTCAGAGAGATGCGGAGATCCTCTTCAAACCCGTCCGACGAGATCTCGAGCGACACTTGGTGGTATAGTTTGATCCTCTTCCTTGAGTCTCGCTTGCCAGATTTGACGACTGATCCACTTTCGTAATGAAAATACTTTTGTTTACGTCTTAGTAGGCGTAGGTGATTCCGTATCCGTTGAAAGTCATGTGAGCGACTGCGGGGGCAGCAGAGTAGGCCACTCCAAGGAGACTGGCAGGGGCTGCCTTTGCGACCAGGGGCGCAGCGGGTGCGGCGTAAGCGGTCTTCACCACGGGTGCGGCGTAGGCAGCAGGAGCGGCGTACGCGGTGTATGCGGGAGCGGCATATGCGGTCTTGACCACGGGTGCGGCTGCGTAGGTTGCGACGGCTGGTGCGGCATAGGCAGTCTTCACGACGGGCGCAGCAGCGTAGGTGGCGACGGCGGGTGCAGCGTATGCGGTCTTGACTACGGGTGCGGCAGCGTATGTCGCAACGGCGGGAGCGGCTGCGTATGCCGGGGCGGCAGCGTAGGTGACTCCGGCAGGTGCGGAGATAACACCAGCGTTAGCAACGGCCAGGAAGGCGGCAAGGATAACCAGCTGGAAGGAAAGATGTACGGAGGGTTAGCTTACGAAACTTCTAGGAAAATGCCGTGCACGCCCTGAATGTTATCTATCAAAAAATAAGTCAGATCGCAGCGATCATTTCTCGGGTCTCACACGGTGTAATGTCCTCTAGTACCTATATCTCCATCCGACGTTTAGATGTGCGACTTGCCCATCGTCCTTAGATACATAGGAATCCAATGCCATTCCGTCCGCCCCTCAAGGACGATCAGCGAGTGGTACATATTACCTTCGAAAGGAGATATGGAGGACCTTACCCGGTGTGAGACCAAAAAAATCTTCACTGCCATTGTTCGCCGGAGAAAAACAAGACATTAAAACATGGCAGATAAATCCATGTCAATGAATTTTTTGACAGGCATCATTTACCTCAAGTCCTGTCTGAAAACCTCTGAATGCAACTATGTACTTTTTATTCTTCATTGGGTTGATTTACCATTTCTATTCCCGAAAATGAAATCTAAATTTATCCGAGTGGTACTTTTTTGGGTTTTATGTAAATATTAAGTAGTTTCCGAGCTTCTCGGGACAGGAACAATTGAGGTGTCAATTCTCATTATGTGTCAAAGGGGATTAAAATTTCCTGCTTTCGATTGGCTTATAGCATCCTTTCTTCGTTCCTCGTCTATTTCCTGGAATCGCATTGTGACGTGTTTGAAAAAATGTAAACAAATACTTCTATATTTTGCTAGAAATATTTAATTTTCGATCCCTGGACATACTTAGTCAGCGCTAATCATTCTTCAGAAAGGTATGAAAGCTATTTCACCACTCGAAAAATTTTCAGTCAAGCAGAAGAAATAATTTTGTTTCCTGCCGACAACATTAGCAAAATAATAAAGAGAGATACTTTTCGTTCTTAGTGAAATCATTTCGTATTTAATTAAGATAATAATAAGTTATTTTTCACATTTTGCTGCTAATAAATATCATGAGATTTACCGAGAGTAAACATCAATGTCTGCGACATAGGGTCAGTTGGAATTTCTTCCACAAGGGATCCTTTGATCGGGAAACATCTTAATACATTTCATGCTGAGACAAGTTCATGATGCTGTTTACAGTGACCTTAGTGCTCATTTATCTCTCCGAATACAAATTAAAAGTGCTGCGTTCCCAGTGAAAAACGGTCTGTGCAGAGGTATATAAAATAAGTGTGGATTGTTTGTTAGAAATACGGACCACGGAGCATTTTAAAAGCAGTGTAAATTAAAGGAATAGAAATAACCTTTATAGAAGTTGGAATACGAATTATTTGACGAATAATATCTATCAGTGTTTTCTTCTTGAACAGAATTAGTGTGGCTCCAAGATTCCCGCATGAGAATATTCATTTATGCCCTCAAATTCAAGATGAAATTGAAAAATTGTGAGATGTGCACCGCATTAAAAATGATTCGTCTTGTTCAAAATATGATCAGATATTTTACCGGTGAGTTTGCGATTTTAAAGGATTATCACCGGGTACTTCAGCACATAATTTCCGACATTTCGACTCTCTCGTTGTCCTCAGGGCTATGAATAACTCTCAACTAGAGAGTGGAAATGTCGGTCGTCATATTCAGTAGTATCTGGTATTCTTCCCAAAGAGCACAAGTTTACTAAATCACCGGGGTGTCGTCGAGTTTGTCATTACTGGTATGCCGGCCTCGGTGGCGGCGGGGTAAAGTCTTCGCCTGCCGAACATGAGGTCGCGGGTTCGAGTCCCGCTTGGGTAAGTTTCCCTTATCCAGGGCATGGTTGTTCGTGTACGTTTCATTGTTGACTTTGTTGAATACCCCGATTTAAAATGGCCAATGAGAGCTGTATTCGGAGGTTTGGGAATAAAATAAATAAAATAAAAAATTCTGCGGAAGAAATTTCAATGGATACTACGAATGTATGGAAATAAAATATAAAAATTCGTAAGGGGTTGTAAATTTATAGCCCTCTAGGGCCCAATTAAAAGTAGGAGAGGAGTTAGGAATTGGTAACCTAGATGTGAACAATGAAGGGCTACATTACCTTGAGTGCCATGTCTGCGGAGGTTGTGTTACGTTGATCTGCTTCGGTGTGTCGACCAAAGTGCCTCTTGGAAGAGTGGATGATGATCTGATCACCTCGCCCCGTATATATACGCGCGTATCCGTGCAGCCAATAACCACACACGCTCACACACACACGCGCACGCACGCGGACCAAAACCGGAGGATTATGCCACAGGGACGGATGGGTTACGTGATCCGACGAGCCAAACAGGGGATGGTGTGAGGGGGCGGAAGGGAAGGACCATTTCCCCGTGGGGTGGGATCGAGCTCATTTCTCTTTCACGCACAGCGGGAAGCAAGTGGGGGAAACAAGAGGAGCGGTAGGTGAACTCTCTTCTCAGTGCGGAATAGCCACACGAAGGGAACCAATATCATCTGGGCGGAGATGGAAATATGATCATTTTTTCCATTATTAAAAAAAATTATAACTCACTTTTTTAGGGGAATATTATTTATTTTTAGGTTGTTAATGTGCCATATTTTCATAAGAAGGCACCAATTTTCAAATAGCTGTAAGGTAATGCTCTGAAGTGCAATTTTTTTGTGGCAATAAATTAAATTTTTGATAAACCCAGTCCAATTAGCAATATTTGGAATAAGTTCAACCTATTCAGGTATTATATAGCGGAAGTTTGACGTACTGAAATGAAAGGCACATTTAATTTCCTCAATAATTTAATGGGTAAAATGATTTTCATTTCAATAATTACAATATCCAGTTGAACAGAAAATATGTTTAAAAGCGTTGGTATACACGATACAATGATTCATATTGATGATATCGTTAGAACAGCAAAATTCCCAGCCCATCAGGTGGAATTTATTTACATTCAAGATCAGGAGAGACGGATAGAGAGAGAGGGAGAGAGTGAAGAAAAAAATGGAGGAATGATGTTGCGTGTTATGGTCCCCTTTTCACTTTCGCTCCAGAATGCCCATCCTCTCTCTCTCTCTCTTCGACTGCGGGAGGCGACGAGGGAGGAGCGGGGGCGAAAGCGACTGTGGAGGCGGAGAGAGAGAGAGAGGGGGGGTTGAGAGAGTTTGGCGGGAAGTCGTGGAGCCATCCGTCCCGGGAGCTAGTGGCACGCCCTCGGCTGGGTCCTCGCCAGCACTCTATCCATGGGGCCATGGGCGTCGTCTTCCTTACCTGGGAAATAATGGTTTAAGCCCTTGGAGAATGTGGGGTGAATGACAATCATGGGAATTCACGTAAGTTACCATGGGACAAAATTCCGTGGTTCGATTCCCGGTATGGGTATTTAGCGGACGCGATCGAAAGATGAGGATAATTGCGCCATGAGGACAGGGCATGGAATGAAGGGTAGAGAGAAACCTGGCGTCGGCATTAGCCTGCTCTTAACGAAAGACGCCACGTCCTATCATACGAACGGAGTGTTACGCTTGAAATGTCCTCCACGCAACATTCAAGCAGGGATGGGGCAGTCTATGAAAATTCTTTACCACGGCCAGGATTTGAACCTGAGGCCACGGGGTGGGAATCCAATTCCCTAGCTACCAAGCCAACCCGATTCCCACGATTCCCGGTTCAGGGGAATTTTTTTCCAGGCGTTTATGTGATTTTCGCTACAGTTCACGCGTTAGTTCCTGAAAAAATGACACATAACCGATGTGCGCGGATTTAGCGGATTTTTGAGACGTTCAACCGGTTGTGGCTTCATGGGAGTTCTTTTTTATCTCCGTTATCTTGGATAAACCGCCAGATCTTAAATTAATGTTGATCAAGTATTTTACTTTCAATATGCCAAATTGAACAAGTCATCTGTTGAGTTTCTCAGTTCAGCTGAATATTGAATTTAAGTACAACTGTTTTCTGTAGTTTAGTGTTGCATTAAACAAACGAGTTTTCTAATGATTTTTTTCGTATGTGAATATGTAAAATTTTCTCCATGGAAAATGCTCATGCCATTGACGATTGAAGGTTTTGCCTAGAGAAGACGACTCATTCAATATTTTTGTTGGGAAATCAGATTCGATGAAATTTAAAAATGAGAGCAGTTTGATTAGCTTTTTTAATATACATAGAAATTTGCAGTTACCCAATCAATAAAAAATAACGGTAAAAACGTTTTTTTCTGACTTTTAGCCTCTTTGTATAAGAATACAAGCATTACCGTTTTAAGTGTATCTAATTCATAAAAATTCTGCTCCTAATCCGTAACTTTCTCCTGTAGGTACTTCTCAAATTCATTATTATGGGAGGTTTTGAGCTACTGTTGCAAAATAAACTTATTTGTTGCTGAATACTTTCCTATTAGTGAAAGCGGAGCCTGCTATAGTTTTGACTCCTTGCATCACCAAGAAAGTATAGATGCAAGGCCCCACCCAATAGATTTTATCGATTTATTAGATCTTTCAGCTCTTCCGACACATTGATCAATTTAAAAAATGACGCTTTCTTAACTCCGGATTAACTTTCTAGTGATGGAAAAATGATTGATAAATGGGTAAATTCATCAAATAACACTATCTGCTATGTTTGTAACTATGAATTCGCACAAATGTTACTGTTCATATTGGCTCTGTATTCTCGCTGGTTACTAAAACACACTTCCAATGCCATAGAAGAGCATAGTACTACATAATTAGTCTAGACTACTAGGCTTAGAGCTGGGGTAAAAGGTATTTTAAGTCCTGTTTTTGTCGGTTCCGGAGACTATATTGATTTTAACCTGAATTTTTTTCTATTATTAACTTTTCCATGCCATTTGTAGGTATACAATTAGCTTTTTATGTGAAGCAGTGAAGAAGCTTAGAGTGTAGGTGATAAAACTAAAATAGAAAATCGGTTGGCGCCGAAAGAAATGCCTTAATTTATTGGACTGGTATAGGACTTACAGTTACATAGTTATCCGTTTCCCCGGTGCTTACTGTAGCGCACCCTAGCCCATGGCGGTTATCTTGTCTGCGATGTTTACCTAATAATCTTTTGAGTTTGTGGGCGGGGCCGCCGAAAACTAGGCGAACCAGGAAGGTGATATATTTTAGTCGAGGGAGTTGATGTATCTTTTAATGAGAAGCCAAGTTGGGCTAGTATTTCTCCTCTTCGTCATTAGTCCGTATTTGAGCTCCGTGTACGTGGAAGATAGATGAAATTCAAAACGTTACTCATTTTATAATTAATGCATGGAAAATATTACTAATATATTATAATAAAAATATTTATATTAAGAAAAATATCCTCCTTATTTTCCCTTTTCAGAGGATTTTTTGGTTGTAAATGGTAAAACAATATTCCTTCATTAAGCGCCTCAAAACGAATTTAAGGTTAAATTTGATAGGAAAGGCGTATAAATTCGTATCACTGCCTCAGTCAAACACAAATGAATTCCAGAAAATTCTTGTTATTGAAATAGTTCCTTTCCTTGGTCTACCTAAAAATGCTAGTGCTCACCCTAATGCTTTTGGATTGGCTTTATATCCGAAATAGTAAAAAAATTCTACTCTCTTGGAAAGCGCGCTCTTTCTTATTGAATATTATTCCCTCGGCATCTATGCGGTGATATTTTTCAAATTTTAAAAATTCAAAATGGAACTTAAAATCTAATTAAACCGTTTGTTGTGGGGGCAAGTTTCGTTTTAAATGTGTATTCATTTAGGATGCTTCCAAATTTCAATATTTCATTAGAGCAGGAAGTAGCAAGAACAAATATTTAAATGCCGTAGCCAAGAAATTTTACCCTAGTGGATAAGAGATGCACTTTTTTGGATGTAAACGCAAAAACATCTTCACGAAACATGATTCAGCAGTTCACGCAATCCGCAAGATTGCATAAATCGTGGTGAAAAAAATACCCACTGTCTGCGCGGTTAAAACATTTAAAACTCACAATGCCCACACCGTTCCCAACAAATATTGTGAATTACCGCTGCTCATGAACGTGCTTTTTTGCGTGGGTCTGCTTCAGCCCGATTTAATTTGTTTTCATCATCTGTTGTGCAACATGACGCAGGATGTTAAAACACTTTTAATGTCGGTGGTGGGTTATGGTTAAGGTGCTTTACCCACCACCAACTCAGCATTTAGCTCACTTCCATTCCATTCGCAAATAATTAAGCTTAGCCGAAAGGCGTGATCATTGGTAGCCCATACGGAGATTACGTGTTCGGAATCCGACCATTATATGTAAATTTTAGGGTAGGGAGGCATGTGCGCCACCTGTCGATGGTGGGCAGACGTGCGATTTCACGGGCGTCTATCTCTCCTCCATCGAGAATTTCCGCCTTCCCGTCCGCTTTTTGTTTTTTTTTCGGGCCAGCAGACGCGAACCGTCTCGTTTCCTCATCCTCCTCTCTTCAAATGCTTCTCGCTCCTCTTGCTTAAGCGTCTTCTGTCAAGTGATCCGGGCCGGGTTCCCTGTGTGTGTGGCGGAGAAGAGGGCGATGCTGCCCGCCAACGCAGAGCCACGCCCGACCATTCCGTCTGGACTCCTGCACCGCTAATTATGTCCCGCTCAATGCTTCGCAATTCAAAGAAAGTCAGAAATGAGAACGAAGAGGGGAGTTTTTGACGAAAGGGCGAAGGTCTGGGGTAAAAAAAAGAATACCCGGAAATGCTAAAGGTGAGTGCGGGTGACTGGAACATTGTGCGTGATGGATGTGTGGCAGCAGCATTTCGCATCTTTGAATCCACGTTCCAGCGGTGAGCAGTCCCCGTTTACGTTTATTGCCATCTCACTCCAATACGGTGAATAAAAATAATACAATTTCATGAAATTTAATGTATATGTATCGTCAAGATACGAGTCGACCATGTATGCCATTCCTGAGGTTACCTTCATCATGATGAATTAAATTTAGACATGACGTGGCTCTTTAATGATATTAATAAAGTTAATGATGCATTTTGGAATATTTTAATGCCGCTTCTTCGTTATTTATTGAAATAGTAAAATCAAATTGCAGGAAATGATTATTGAGAAGGAAATCAACTCCTCTAGTTCCGGTCTAGACGAAGACGGGATGAAGTCTTTGCTTGCCAATCAAGAGGCCAAGTCTGGCTAGGTGGCTTGTCCTCCAGGACTAGTTTTATCCATCCAGCATTAAATATAATATTGTACGTAATAGTACCAATATCGCTCAAATAATGCTATTATCCCATCGTTAATGCTATTACCAGTTTTATATTAATATATGATTAAAATCAAATCCATCAAGCTCGATAACACATGCAAGTAGATATTTGTAAAAACTTTCGGAAAATCCTCGCCAGCCCAGGGAAAGTAAGTTACCCTCATGCTGTGAAAGTGTCTGTTGCACCCTTGCAGCTAAGTCCGGTGTAAGTTCCTCTATCGCATAACCATACACACCTTCGAATTGAAAGAACCAGTTAGTTAGTGACATAGATATACACATGAAACTGGCGAAGGAGTATGTTAAAAATTAGAGTTACCACCAAGACTTTACTATTTATTTAAATGAGAACCTCATTTTTCCTAATTGTAGGTACTTCTGAATAATTAGACCTTGTTCGGAGACTCGTATTGGCTCCTGTTACGGGAGGTAAAGGTGTAAAATTTAAAAAAGTCCTTATTTACTTTCGCCCCTATATGAGTAATTTGAAGACATCCGATTTTCATACCTTTCCGTCATTCATGGCTGTTTTACGGGCTTAACGAAACCTGACGGAAATGGGTGGAATACTTGCAGTCGTTGAGATCTTAGAAGGTAGAACGCGGGCAGTGTGTTGGCCTTCAGACCGATTGCTCGTGAGCGCATTCCTACCGCGACCATTTCCATGAGAGAGACTTTCGCAGTCGATTTGTTGGCAGGTTCATTGATCAAGTTCACCGTATCAATGCATCGATTGCCTCATGAGAGGGCGAATGAATCACACTGGTTCAGGGTGACCAACTGCTCAATTTTACATTGTGCATAATGAGATGGCAAACATGGATTATGCTAAAAGCGTACGAAAATTGAAAACATTGCCTTCGCCATAAAGAATTTAAATAATTGCAACAGATGTAAGAGTTTAAAAAATACTTTTTGATTTATTTGCTCATTTGTGTAATCTGTTGGACTACGTGTAATATTGTGGTCGAGTCTATAGACTGAGGTTTCCACCAATTGACCTTGGAGCAAGGGCACCCTTCAAAGGAAATAAGAGCTCAATTCCATTCCACGTAATTATAAAGGAGAAAAAAATACATTTTATGGAATGTTGGAAATAATAGGGGGAAAAAATAAAAGAAGAATTCATGGGAAAGAGGGGCATGAGCAGGCAAAAGTGACATAGACCGAGAGTAAAAGAAATATTGCATCGTGCTATTATTTCTTCATTTAAGGACTTTGTAAGTCAGTTGTAGCAAAATACTCGATATAGTTGATTATTAAACTGATAAATAAGGCACGTAAATTGGCCCTAGAAAGGCTAATCACTTAAATTCATGTGGTAGTGTCGCACCACTTATAGGAAGTCACCATAAAATCAATAATCGTAACCATTCATGAGAATTTATAACATGGAGTTAAATAAATAGTACAATTTTCAGATCCTGCGCCTGTTAACTAGCATTTACCACCTTGCATATTGAGAAGAAAGGGTTCTACCTATCAAGTAGCGGATGAAATCAATTTCCAAATTACGTTAAACAGTAGTTTTATAAGCTTAATCAAAGCATATAGTTAGTGTCGTATATTAGTCGTTTCTTTTCGACTATCCAATGCTAATTTCCTTTGTTTTAATTGTTTTCTAATTTGTTATGGAAATTTTCCTGTGACTGTAAACATGAGCCGATGTTGGCGGCTCTGATTTTGTTCAACTGCGCACCCTAATCGTATTATAACTGTTTTATTTAGGCTGATTAAATCATCCAACTGACATACTTGTATATATACTCACTCCACTTTTCTTTACAATTCAGCATTCTTCAAACTTTATGTTTCCCTTCACTCACTCATCCACTTTCTCTGCAACCTTTACATTTGTATTGCACACAAATAGAGCGACCACTACCATCTCTCTCACAGTTGATATTGTAGCTGTTTATGGTATATAACTAACGTGGGATTACTTTGTAATCAATATTAATTAATATAATTAAGTTAACGAGCATTATTTCTTTATTTTTATAGGCAAGGCGTCCCATTTGCACCGTTTCATTTTTTTTGCTCTCAGTAGTTCACCAATGACATCCCTTATGAATGATAAAGCGAATTGTTAGGCTGATATTATGGCAAATTTGAGTGAAATTAGAAAAGTAAATCGAGTTATTCTCGCCACAGTTTCAGAGAATAGTAGTTAATTTGACTCACTTACTCAGTTATTCAGCCGGTATATTGTTTTTGATAGGCGAGGATAGATCTTACCTCGAACCACGCCACAGGCGTGTGAATTTCAGGCATTATAGGGGGTGGTAGTTCGTTACTCCTGGATAGTTCACACGTCGAGGGTTTTTGTTATAAAGTCCCAAGGCTTCACCAGGAATTAAAACTCGCCATATCCCTTAGCTACCACGTTTCCCATGATTTGACAAAGGAAGGAATGGCTGACTGATGTTCGGAGTTTACGCTTAAACGCCCAAACGTTTGGACAATTTAAGTTACTGTTAGTGAAATTGGACATTGCAATATTTCCTCTGAGTTTTATTTTGACGCTTACTTTGACGACACTGCGTGTCAAAATAAAGCCAGTGGAAATGTTGCAATATCTTCACTGATGCCTCGTTCACATTACGATCGTCCGAGCCGTCGTCGGAACTATCGTGCATTCACACAACGATGGTTAAAACCTGTGCTGCCCTCTAGTGCTGACATCTAAAGTGAACGGGAAATTGTAGGTTAGCAAAGCTGTTGAGGTATGCATGGACAAGATATTACTGTGTTCAACGTGTATTTACCGAATAATTTTTCCTCCGCCCATATTCTTCCTTCCTAGGACAAATCCATGAAAAAAAGTAGAGCTTCACGAGCTTTTCGTCTTTCTCTTGTCGCTTCCGTTTCCGGTCTCCCAGCGCCTAACCATCGTAAAGTGGCAACGTTCGGAACTACGTCAACTATAGTCGGAACTTGCATTCACACGGCTAGTTCGGTCAACTATCGTGAGGACTACGGCTCGGACGATCGTAATGTGAACGAGGCATGAATTTTATTTTGATACTCACTTTGTGGACACTTTGCGTGTCAAAATAAAACTAGGTGGAAATATTACAATGTCCAATTTTACTAACATTAAGAACTTCCTCCACATCGTGCCTCACATCATACAAAGTTTTGTGTTACCCCTATCTTTTGCGGAAGCAATTTTCCTCATGCACGTTCGTGTACCGATAAGGTGGACCTGGGCAGCATTCATTGCCCCCAGGGGCAATTATAGTGAGAGGCAAGAGAGACCGCGAGCCTGAATTGACCCAGCGAATCACTTCTCTTCGCGAGGCAGTGCTTTGATGTTGATCGCTGCGGAGGAATTCTAAAAGTTCCCGAGGTTAGTGATGGGATAACATGCAATTCTTTCCCATCTCAGGAAGAAGGTGTTGCGTAAACTGTTTGCAATTCTTGTCGTAGTTAGCTGCATGCCACCTGCGAAGGAATTTCATGTGATCTGTAGGCTTAAAGCTATACATATTTTAGGATATCGAAATAGATAAATGGTAGATGGGCCACTGGAAAATTTGGAGCAGGCGGTTATAAGAGTCCTAAACTAATTAAATAAATATGAAATGTAATTTAGACCACCAAATTCTTTTTTGCGAAATTCTCTTTGATCAGTAGGTATACTTGATGCCTGACGTTTACTGAAATACCTCGTGAATGGATTACTTACTCCGAGTACTCTCGATAGCTTGGTAGTTATGTGCTGACAGCAGTTTTGCTGTACGGGAACTAACTTCAAGTCTTTCAGAACTTACGAATTATCGTCAGGCTTAATAATTCCTTAGCTTGAGTGAGTGTTTACGTCTACAGACCCAAGGTGAAGGAAAAATTAGCCATATAAGATGTAAATTTTTATGAAAAAAGATGTTTTAAATGGGATGCGATGCATTGTGAAAAGCGGTAAATAAGATACGAATCACTTCATTGACTACTGATTACACGAGAAGAATATAGGTAATTTAAACGCGTGGCTTTCAGGCGTAAAAAGGTTTCCGAACCTTGAATTTAACTATGCCTGTTGATAATGTTCCGCAGTTCAGCATACCATTTACCGCCTCTAAAAAACGGTAACGTTATGGATCCAAATGAGCGTAAGAATTTACTCGATTACCGATTTAGGACTTTAAAATGCCTGCGGTGTAATGGCTTTAGCATATGAACATGTTGAAACCCACTTAGTATGCAATACTGTAGAAAAGTCTCTCATTAGGAACTTGGAGAGTTGATGTGACTGAAAACGGTGTGAAGACTGGACTGGATTAGATAATCTTTACAGTTATTGCCTATGAATCTTAATCCTACATTCAGGCTTCAGTGTTTAATTAACTACGTTCTCGTTGTCTCCCCGTGGAAATGTAAGGAATATATGGAGTCCTTTAAGACTTAAGTTCATTTCACCTTCGTTTTTACTGTACACAAGGCCTACAGATTTGTGCATGAATAACAGCAATTCTTTTCAAACCATCTTCGGGACTATGACGGTGGTTGAAAATATTCCTTAACAGTATAATTTTTTTGTGTAACTTTTTTTTGGCCACTATGACACCTTTTGTAGAAAAAATACTGCGCCGATGCATCCATTGGTAGTTGCGGTAATATCTTACCAATTATGTAAAAGTAAAACTATTGTCAGTTTCCGGCAGAAAATCTAGGTTTTAGTGACTGATAACTTGGAGGATCGTTAGTTGAGTAAACTGACTGAATAGTATCAAGATTTGACTGACAACATGTTTTGATGTATTAGTCATCACTATCATACAGTAATGACTGTGGCTTCCAAGTAATATTATCATATCTGAGTATAACGTACTCAAGTTTCCAAAGTTAATTCTTACAAAAAAATTATATTCTGATTCATGACGCCTTCCCGGGATTTCCACCGGTTTATTTAATTGTATATCACCAAATTTTCAACAGACGACTCGTCCATCAACCTCAGAATGAAAGAATAATGTTGGCCGAAAAATTAAAAAAATATTCTTTCACCGTGATGACGATGGACGAGTCGTCCGTTGAAACATTGGTGCTATACAGCGAATTAAATTGGTGAAAATCTCGAGATTATTTCGTGCTATAAATTAGCTGGGGAAGAATTACTTCGTAAAGATATTTTGTTTTTTTATGTCTAATATGACGATTCTTTCCATAGCCGTTTCCCCTTGGAATCCTAGAACGCGTGGTCTATGATTAGGCTTCCCAGGGACCGGTCTAGTAGAAATTAGCACAACCTTTGCTACCCTTGGATTAGCGTACAAGGACTCTAAACCTCCGCCTCCCGGGGCCGACATTTGTATTGCTTTATATATTTTGACGCCCTTAGAAAATAGGTTTCTAGGAAGCGTACTTAGTTTAAGTCGTGGAATGATAATTTTTTATCATTGTTGAAGTCGATAAAAATGTTATACTCTCTCAATAGGAATAGGGAGTCTACCATACTAGGAGATTCTTTCTGGGTATCATATACTTCAAGAACCGACGTTCCCCTTCCGCTTGGTAGTGTTTTCTCCCGGCTGGTGATTGAATCCATGGTAGTAAGTATTTCATTATATCTTTTGGTGTGATGGTGTTGTTAAGTATGCTTTGAATTTATTCGAAATTGTTGTTCATATATAAGCGATACATTATTACATCATTAAAATTCTCGAAAAAATATGAGAAGGAATAAAGATATTTATTTTACTAATCTGACGATTATTTCTTGTAAAAAAGTGATTCATTGGACCCTATATCAGACCATTGCTACTGGTTTTCGTCCTACACGTATGTATGGTTATAGATTATGCGTTGACTGAGGGAGCACTATATGTTTACGGAAAATATAATTCGAGTAGGTAATCGTTGGAAAGGAAATCCTTCGGTTAGATTATATTACCTATTTTTTTGTTATTCTCTGAGCATTTAAAGTTGAGGTATTTTAGGAAGTAAAATACATCTAGTCCTACTATAATTCTGAATCAAAAAGTCTAGCTAAAAGAAAACAACCAGATGGTTGGTAAAACGTAGCGGCACAAAATCATTTTAATGGACTGAAAAAATGTATCGACTGCTCTACTAGTAATACTCCTAAATATTTTGGGGGTCATTGGCAAAATACACTCCCTTTACGAGATGAATTAAGGGTAAATAAATCAACTTTATAAATTCCGAACTTTTTCATTTGATTTCCTCGAGATAATAAATATGATAATGAGATAATAACTTAAGGTGTAAATATCTTGAATGCAAGGATTTGTCACTTTATTCCTTTTACAAAAACTTAAGCAGCAGACGCGTCACACATATATTGAGTGTGTGATGAAGGATGCCTGAGAACATGGAAGTATATCAAGTTAAGCTCGTAGAAGTCTTTAAACTTTCCTTGAGTCTGTTTCTTCAAGGAACTGAAATACATATCTTACACGAGCATTGCCGTATTGGTAATAAACTTTAAGGTAGTACCTTCTTCTCACACTATTTTCGATCTTGATGCACGCTTGGATTCAGTCGTTTGTTATCAACGCGTTGGGTCAGCAAACGGGCAACTTGCATATCATCTCACTTCCCAGCACTATCCCATTCTATTTCCTCGTGCTTATTTACGAACTCCACAGCCGTGCATACTAGTTTCACGCATGGATTGATGACGGCCGGGAGTCACACGCTGACAGCGATTTATGTCCAAACGCCGCCCGTTGAAGTCTCTCGTGGGACAGCACACAATGATGCGGAGGAGAAGCGAACGAAACCGCTCCATTTTGACTCCGCTTCCTCGCCTGCATCACGCGCAATGAAACAAATTAGAACCAACTCGATCGAGATAGCTCGAAGTGCTGGCGGCTTTTAATCAGTCATCGTTCATTTCCCGAATAGTGGGCAACCAACTAACTGGTTTTCACCAAACCCGGTCACGCTGCAATGTGAACGGCCAAGGTATCTCCAGAGGATGGAACCGGCGAATTAGATGGTTCTGTATAAGTGTTGCTATCTCATTTGAAGAAAACGCAACTCTCTATTCTGCAGTGGGGCTTCGAACCGTTTAATCAGGCTATTCACGCAAATTTCATTCTGTTAATGAAATTCACAAGGTTTTCCGCTCGCTTCGTGGGTGTTTACGTCCAAATTGGAAGTTCAGAGTTCTATATTTCTTACCTTCATTAGGCTGTCAATCATTTATTCGCTTATGATCAGTTAATCCGCGTGGATTTTAAACGTACAACATATAGCTGAAATTAGAAGTAAACTGCGCTCTTAAAGTCTGTAATGCAGACCCTTATCGCAATATAGTGTCCTTAATTCTTGTGGAAAATTTACGAATACTTAAGTGAACTCTGTTGGTGCCCTCTCGAGAAGAGGCATCACTGCCGCTTGACCGATGGTATTTTGTCTTTTCTACGCGACGAATCACTCCATTAAAATCGATTTCATAATGTGATTTAAGGGTAATTTCAGTAGACCTTTGTTAAAATTTGTTAATATCTCACGAAAACTTTATACCTAGTAAAATGCAAAGTTAAGATTTTTAGAGTCAATGTAAGTACAAATATTGACAGGCGTTGACTCTCTTTAAACTGAAAATTTTAAGGCAATAACGTTAGCTTTAAAGAATTGATGAAAAAGACCGGGCAAACGGGAATAATACATAAATGCATGCATAACTTTGCAATGCAGGACTGAGCATCTCGCTATTAAGATAATGATAAAACTGTAAAAAATGATTTCTGACTGTATAGAAGCTATTCAATATGCTTTCGGAGTTTAGGTAATTACTACAATTAAGTTTCCGGTTGACTTGGGCTTTTTCGTCAATGACATAGATACAAACATGGTAAATATCATTCGTGGTTGATTAATTTTTATTTCAAATGGAAACCGGTTTCAAGTTATGCTTGCCTCACTTCAAGTGCATTGCTCTGATGAGAGGACATAATTAGGATCCAATTAGTTATCCAATCTAACCGTTTTCGTAAAGAATGGAATGACACCCTAATGCCGTATCTCTTTTCATCCTACTTCCATTTTCCCTGTATATTATGGAACACCCTTCCCCGTTCTTTCTTAGCGGTATAATGGTATATTCTCTTGAGTTTTCCTACGCGATATGGAGACAAGTTTCTGAGTTCAAGCACCAATAATTTTTTATGCGTGGTGCGGATACAGAGGCGTAAAATCGTTTTTATACTATCTCCTAGAGTTCGAGAGATAAAAATAAATGTAAGAAATGTAAAAGAAAACAAACTTTGAAAAGCTCTAAATTATTAGGTATAAATGCCAATTTTACATAAAATCTCTGTAATGATTACTAATCGCTTAGCTGGTATCACTCACTTTTTATTTGTTCAGAAGGACCGTTAGGTAATGTCTAATGTCTGTACTTGTAAGATAGGAATTGAAGAAGATGAAAGTAGATTAGAAATGAAGAGGGAGGATGCATGGTAGTGGGCGTGATATTAGAATAGTTTACAGTTTGAGACCGGAATAATGTATATAATAAATATGAATTGTTGTCCGTTAGTCGGGCTAAGACTCGAGAACGACTAGACCGATTTGACTAATATTGGTTTTAAATGTTCGTGAAAGTTCAGGGAAGGTTTAAAAGGTGAGACTATAATAAAGTAGGACCCATTGGCCTTGGAATATATAGTTGAAACATATACTACTGGAAATAAAAATAAATACACATTCTTATTCTTGTAATTCATTTTCCTCGTGTTAAACGGCGAATTTTGAAAAAACATTCATAAATACGCTGAAATTTTAGCGTTTTCGGCTTACAGTCCCCTTGACCGTCTGTATTGTTAAAGTAGTTCAACATCTCTTTCTCAGTTTGTTATTTACAAAATAAATCCTTTGTTATTGTCGTTTAAAAGTTTATCTAACATTATTTAGTCACAAATTTAGAGCGGAAAAACTTTCTTCACTTACTTTTGGCTCATTTTGTTACTAACCGTTTATTGCTTTTGCAAATACAGTCATTTTCTCATGTAGTTTCACATAGCAATACTACGAGTATTTACTACTAAGTGCGCAAGAACTTTAACTTCTTTAGTCGTAAATGACTGAAAATGAATGCCAAGGAGAAAACGACCTAACTAAGGTCTTCAAATTCAATGAAGTGTGCGACGAGCTACCTTACTTGCTCACTGTGCTGATGACCAGAAGAGACAGATAATAATAATAATAGTGGTATTGGTATTGCAGAATTCTGTTCTAGAGTGTGTGAAAAGGAGGTGGTTATACTTAGGATACAACGAGTTTCGTGTACATCAAACACAACATTAGCGCGCACGACACAATGAAATTGAGTGATTCGGCAGACATAGTGCTCCTATGATCCTAGAACGAGTTCATTTAACCACGATCCGATTATTGTGCCAAAAATCAGTAAGAATTAGGTACAATAAAAAATCATTTGTCAATATTGCAAGGCATTAAAAATAAAGCTGTAAATGTACTGGATTGTGTGCTGGTGGAAAATAAGAATGCTGTAATTGGTGACACCACCAGATCCATTACGCTCATTAGTTCTTAGGGTGGAAAATGATTCTCTACGCTTCTTGGCCAGTATTAAAAAATATAGCTGTTGTTTTCAAATTGCTTCGTTTGGCGAAACGCATATTGTGCATGTAATTTCATGCATTTACAAGGTATTTCACCATGATTTACATCCACTAAAATTCAAATTTGTATTCGTATCAGAAATAATTTAACAAATATTAAATAATTGCTGTTGCAAGTTAACTTTATTACTTACTGGGACCGCTATTACCGCTACCAGATGCAGATCATCAATTCTTGCAAATTAGTTTTTATGGACAATCCAGATGCGGAAGTTAAAGGTTTTTTTTTGTGAATCCATCAGAGAAGCGATCTATTGTCCAAGAACTACTAACGTTTCTTCATCAGAAAAACGATTTATTCAAAATTTTCCGCCAATAGAATTGTTTGAAGGCGATACGAATTTCTCCGGGTCACCTTAGTTGCAAATAATTTTCTTATTCTCATTCTCCTTCGTTTAGAACTCCTTGATGTTGAGAGTTTCACATA
This sequence comes from Ischnura elegans, assembly GCF_921293095.1. NCBI lineage: Eukaryota > Metazoa > Arthropoda > Insecta > Odonata > Coenagrionidae > Ischnura > Ischnura elegans. Next base: position 94,229,318 of record NC_060248.1, on the reverse strand, counting down.
TTCTCATCACCGATTTGCTGAAACAGGGAGCGGAAATCGGATCGACTCATGACATATTGCTGATGCAGTAAAGAATACTCCGAAAATGAAGGGTTGAATACAAACTACGCGGTAGCCTTCATTCTAACATTATTTATTTTTCTAATCAAACTTAACTTATCCTGTGTGACGCTCATAATTATGGTAGTCGAAGATAATGGCGCAGCGAGGGGGTTTTGGGGATAAAAACCCCCCAGAGCATAGAGAAATTTTGAAGTTTAATCCATTTTACTTAATTGGAATAATATTACTTATAGAATTGTGTTAGGATTAATAAAATATCCCTCAGAAAGCCGTAATAGCCACCATTTTGAACCTTTTATCTTACAAAATATCTGGGGGAGGGCCCCCGCACCTCCCGTTTACCCTTGCGGGTATTCTATACCCCCAGACCCCCAGTTGTAGTTGCGCCTGTAACCCCCCATAGCCTCAGTTCTTAGCTGCGCCCCTGGTCGAAAGTAGGGATTACTTCAAGGTGATAAGTAACTTGCTATTAGGTACTGGAAAATTTCATATGTAATCCTAGATTTTGACATGAATTTAGCAAGGCAAAGTTCAGTGACCAATTAGTTCAATTTGTAATTGCTGAAATAAATACTTTCAATTTTCCACTACTATGAATTTTATTTATAAGGTTTCAACGGTACAACATCATTTTCAAATTAAGTATGTAGTAACATTGAATACAAGGTCATACTATAATTTACAATCGTGGAAAATTGCAAGTATTTATTTATATATAAGAAAATTTCACTCGATCACGTTCGAATATTTGTATTTTATACCATAGGTAAATTACCACGTCGGGTGCAAAGGATATCTTATTTTTTAGACTTTTTCATTTTTTCGGGTCGGAGTAAGAGATTATAAAGAGGGAAAGGTTATGTGCATTGAACGCGGAAACGATAGCTCTTCTACTCAAGTGCCTTTGCGGTCTCACGTTTCCCAATCTCTTCCTCTTGCCATGCCTACCCTCCCACTAAAAACAACTTCATAGCAGTAGATTCGCCCTTTCTCCTATAAATGGCTTCAACGTCCGCTTGTCTTTGGAATTCTCTCCTCACCGCCCTGCGATGAATATCTCAAGCCCTAGAGAAGGCTGCTGCTTCGTCGTGCATGCTTCAAACATGCAAGAGTGTTATGAGAATGACGTCATGCTACAGTTAACACCCGAGCCGTGCCACTTTAAAATCTATCCATTTATTTAATGAGTCCCTCACATCGTGCCCGTGTCTCTCGCAAGTTTTCCTCCGCTTCAACTGTTGCAACATAGCAAATATCTTACTGATAATTATGTGCACCATATCTTACAGGTTTTACCATAATGTAATGGAATTTATCTCGATAGAACGATAAAATAGAAAAGAGAACGTGTATATTTGGAATTTTACTCTTTTTCCATTGTATTGGGATAAAGAAATCTGTCCTTCAGGTATGTTTGTATGAGTAGCATGCAATGCTGCGGACGCTACCATATTTCCACCCGATTTTTCCATCATTCGTTTGTGCGTTTTACCTTTCCTCAGTGCGTCATCCATCCACAGAATCTCTTTCATTTTACCCCATCAAAAGTTTTCCTCGCTAAGCAACTCTCGTCAATCATCTTCTTCCGCCATACCGATAAGGAGATTTATTCCTCTCCTTATCAGGAATAATGGCAGTTACAAAATATAACGGGTGAAATGTGTTGCAAGAAGGAGTATTTGTTTTTAAAAATTATTTTTTTCTCTTTTACATTACGGTGATATATTTAGTTGCATAACCAACCTTTCATACACATGTATGTAATATTCAGCCAGTTTCTGCACTCTTTGAGACGCCTGATATATATGTTCTCGGGAAAAGCCTATTGATATGATGTTAAGCCTCAGGTAAAATGCTGCGCAACACAAATTGCACATGTTTTTAAGCGCTTTATGTATGATGCAGTATTTAATATTGAATGTTTTCTTCCATATTAAAACATAATAGAAGCGAATTTTTAATTTTAGTTCAAAGAATAATTTGCGATTCAAAAATTCCTGTTTTGCTGTGCTATGCTACTCCCAACGTTTCTTCCTCACTCAATTTTCCCTCATGTTACCTCTGTCGTTCATTTCGTTATTCCTGTCCAATATTTCTCATGGCTGTTCTTTGAGAATCCGAAAAATCTTTTGCTACCGCTCTTCAATCATTACTCTTTTATAGTTTAAATGACCTTGAGTTATTCTCATTTGGCACCCACTACCTTGGGCGTTTAGGCGTTATCAGTAGTTTCTATTATTTTCTTCAAGAGATGAAACTGTTTTAGTGTATTCTAATCGTGTTGTAAGACCTTTTCTGTTTAAAGGAATTTTCGTAAGAAATGTTTACTTCCCAGTACAAGACACGGTCTCAGGCGTTACTTTGTGGAACTGCTTCATCATAGAATAAAATAAAAGTACTTTGTTCTATTCCACACTTTATTTTAAATAGCACGACTCGGGTTTCAGCATCTCATCAGGTGACAGCCTGATGATAGCATGAGATGCTGAAACCCGGGTAAGAACTAAGTAATTTTATTTTATTTTACTTCCCAATTCTAAGATTTCACCATTTTTACAAATTTTTGCTTTTGTTTTTGCCTTTGCTTTCATTTATTTAGAGAAACGAATAAAAATGATACTAAGCATTAAAATTAATACTAACCGGATAGTTCATCCATAACCTTTCCACTTTCTCTGTACAAATGAATATCAAATGGGGAGCTAGATCTTTTTAATTTCATCCCTCGATTTTTTGCCTCTTGGCACCTGTTAACCTAACTCTTAGGATAATTAGGGCGTAAGGGGTATGAAGGGCGTATCCAAGACCTCATGCATCATTCGTGGAGATGTGCTGAACTAGCTCAAAGTCATCGCGATTCGCCGCCTTTGAGAATAGTCACAAAGTCCCCTCTGGTATATCTTGCTTTTTAAGGAAAGATCTTAGCTGCTTCTCATGTTGGCTGCTTTCCAATAAGTACTTGACTGATTAAGCTTAGATGCCAATGCAAACTTTCCCCAATCATGGAACCAATCTCATCTGTATTTGGCAGAACATGGTTTACTCACGAAGGTGTCGACGATTCGTGAAAGTTCCTTTATCCATCACAAATAATGAGGCTGAGTGAAAAAAGCATTGGTGCATCGCTCTTATTATTTGCTCCATTAGATAGTTATTTAATGACTTCAAGGACAAGGACGTCAAGGATGGGTTGACGCACGACTTAGAGCTTAAAAATCTACATTCCAATGGCGTTAATAGATGCTGCGTTTCCATAGAGGATTAAAGGGCAACATGGTGCAGCGGCGGCTTATCATGAATTAGTCACAACCAGTTTTTACTCGTAATGTTTTTGCTTGTATTATTGTTCTTTTTCAATTCTAGTGAAGGATTTTTCATACTTAAGTTTAGATATACACGAGGGCTTATTTATACCTAATACCTTACAAATTTTCCGTTAAAAGTGTTTACATAAGGGTATAAAATCAATCTAAATATCGATGATGATTACCTCTTGAGTAAAATTTACTTATATCACTTGCAGTCCTAATTTTTAGCATAAGTAGAAAATTTTTGAAAAAGTAATAAAATTAGAATGCACATAAACTTTTTTGTAAGTACTTACCTTAGAAACACAAAATGCAGCCAAAAAGACGTAGACAATAGCTCTCAAAGTAGAGTAAGTACCTTTCATTTGGAATGCATAATTTTACAATTACTCGATTCAATTCGAAATAAAGATCAATTTTTTATAGTTATCTCGATAACAAGCTGGAAAATGCTTTTAAAAAAAATAATCCGCTGGTAATAATCTTTGATGTGAAAAATAATTTATGCTGGTGAGAGGCTTGATTAGGCAGAAATTATTTTTAACATTACTAAATTTTTCAGTAAGCAGGTAGGTGAGATTACTTGTGTGTTGAAGACAATGGGTGAAATATTAAGCTTGTGAATAGTAAAAACCCATCAACTCAAATACCCTATAAGTCATTCTCCAGATTCATTTGATATTACTCATACCTATTGGGCGAGGCATCAATTGCAAAGCCATTTTCGAATGAACTAAATAACGCGACTTTAGCTAAAATTATGCATTAAATATATCTACTAAGATATTTGGATTAAAGAAGAAAGTAAAAATTGGTAACATCTTTGATAAATTAATGTCATATATTACTCAGAATCGTTTACGAGGAATTAGTTTGTGTTTAGTTTTTGGATGAGGAAGCTGTCAGCCATTACCAGGAAGAGAAATCTCGGGGATTTGAATAGGTTAGCCTGCGAAGATTGATGAAGATTGAATGTCTGTATCGAATCTCCTGTTACGAAGAAGCCGTCCGCTTAGGCAATGAAGAAAGAAATCATTCTTAATTCTTGCGAAGGGAATGGGGCTGGGCTCTCGAGTTCTTTATAATTTCAGCACATTCCCGATGGCTTACTAGAGAGCTGCGATATGAAGCTTCAAGCGAGGAAATGGACCGACTAATTGGACCTAATCCGAATATTAGAAAAATAAAAATGGACGGAAGTGATTGCGGTAAAATATACTTACTTGGAATAGAACAAAACCTTGTTGATTACATCGATAACTTTGAGAAGCATCCAAAATATTCACGTGGCCTCGAACATCAGAAGTAGCTAATAATTCACCGACATTAAATTGAGAAATAAATAAATCTGTATTTCTTCAAGTTTACTCAACAATAGTTTACTCTGATTGCTCTTCTAAATTTCATGAACAATGCAAAGTTTAATCAATATTTTGGCATAAGTATATATTTGGGTTGAAATAAAAGGGAATTATTTGCAAAAATAAAAGAGTTCCGAAAAAAAGGCAAAACGGCTCATTTGACCCGGGGAACTCCCATTGTTGCGTACACGCAACGTTTCGCCAACGGCAAACTAAAAACAATAAAAATTTAGAAATCTGTTTTATTGGCAATTCATCAAAATATTTGGAATTTTTAAGTTATTAACTTTGTTGTAAATTTAAAGTTGCTTGGGATTTAATGGGTTTAGGTCGTATCCAAAATGCACCTCTAGCTTGCTGAATAGAAACTATACCTCTGTATCGATGATACCATATAACCGCTAATGAGCAATTCGCTTCTTTATATGTTAAATAAAAATGTTTGCACCCACTGTATAATAAACCTGGTACTTCATGTGACAGAAAATTAGTATTTTTGAGGTACTAAATTTTTTAAAAATATAGAAGATTTTAAACTTTCTCGGCGAATAAAATATTTTAACTTTTTTCGGGATTCCTCGCGGGTAGCCGTAAGAATGGTTAGCGAGTCGGAATCCGAAACGTCGGCGCTCTTAGAAAATCTTAGCCGCACGGAATCTTGAGAAAATTAAATATATAAAATATGCAAAGTATTCGTACGAATGATTTTTAATATGTTTTAACTGTTCAAATGCTACTATATTATCTGCAGGTTATTATATTTAATAATACTCGGGAAATTTTACATTGGTTGTTCGATCAAACACTATTACATTGAAAGATCTTTACTAGATACGTTGAAATGCGTCTCAGCATTATTTACCTCGCGTGAATATTTCGCGGTAGGTAAGCTTCGTTTGACTTATGAATGCTTTTCCTTTTACCGTTGGTTATTGCGTCAGATTAACGAAGAAACCACGCCCTTGAGGACGATCACACCCATAAAGAATGAAAAGCCGCTCTCCCTAATTTGACTCAGCGGATGATGCAACGACTTCAGAAGAATTGCTAAGCGGTCGTTGGTTTTACGCTGGTGTCCATGGAAAATGCAAGAGTTCAACGAAGGAAAATATGAGGCAAGGTTACCGTTTAATTTCCGCCGCCAGTGGCGGTAAATTTCTCATAATCTAAATCGTAAAACGCGGAGAGCTATGATTGAAACCTGTCCGAAAATTTGCAAGTGCTATTTTGCTCAAACGGCATCATCGTGGCATTATAAGTTTGGATTCTGGCAAAAAAATATAGCCTGGTGTTAAATGGTACTGCATATAACCCGGTCAAATTAGCCCAAAAAATAGGGGTACCCTTGCATAAATTGCCAACAAGCTGAAAATTTGCATGAACCTCAAGGATACCACTCTAATGAAATCCTGAAAAGTTTCCATCGATCCCGTGAGTGCAAAACATTTTATTCAAGGTCAAAGGTCACAAAAATGAGTTTTTTTTGCAACTTTTGGCCAAACGTTTAGTTTTGTGATAAAAATTGCTTTGACCAAAATTGTAGATCAGAAAATTATCTACAAAATTGTTATTTCACTTTTTTCTCTAAGATTTACCGTTTCTGAGAAAAAGCCATTTGTGTGCGAGTTACGCGCCCAATGATGTTCGGAGAGTGCAACAATATTCATGCATATTAGGAAGAATACAGCTCCAGCCTACATTCGAATGGCTTTTTCTCAGGAACGGAAAATCTTAGAGAAAAAAGTGAAATCACAATTTTTATTTGTTTAATTAATGTTAATATTAATTATTAATTAATATAACAATTAATTAACACTACAATTAATATTTGTAGATAATATTTTGATCTACAATTTTGGTCTGAGCAACTTTTATCATAAAACTAACCGTTTGGCCAAAAAATGCAAAAAACTCATTTTTGTGACCTTTGACCTTGAATAAAATTTTTTGCACACACGGGATCGATGGGGACTTTTCAGTATTTCATTTGAGTAGTGTCCTTGAGGTTCATGCAAATTTTCAGCTTGTTGGCAATTTATGCAAGGGTCAATGTCTATGCAATTTATGCAAGTGTCAATGACCGGGCTAATATTCGTAGTCCGGCTAAAAGTTATCATGTTTCAAAATTTTCGTCAAGTGCTTCTGATATATTGCCTCTCTAGCCTATAGGATAGCATTACCAAGGTATCAAAATACCATCAAAGGAGATTCGATTTGATAAACCGAAAAATAGTACCATGTATTAAAATCTTATTGGTTTAAATCTTGTCTGCTTTGTTAGTGATGTGAACAGGGATAAAAGTTGAAGAGATAAAATGAAAAAAAGGATTAAAGACTAATTATGGCCTGATACGCGGAGGGCGGGTGTTTATTGCAGTATATTAGTCTGGCTTCGGTGAGAACAAAATATTAATAAATTAAAAAACGTGACCTCTGATACATGTGCCCCCGAAATCACTTAATCTAGAATGCAAGGGAAAAAGAAAAAAATATTTCATTTTATTATTAGCCGGATATTTGCTGAGTTGGTAAGAAATGGAACGAAAAATCTAAAACGTATTTGAAAATAATTAATCGTGAAAGTAGCATCGTAAAACGTATTTTACAGCCTAAACACCGCCATTTTTCTATCAGAGACTTACTATCGGCGCAAAAAAAGGTAGAACGCTGAACTTAAAGCATTCGTATAAAATCCTGCCGAAGCTCCATAGGGCTGTGTCGTATATCGTTTTACTCATTGTTTATTCGACTACAACAATGATTCATTAAATATTAAGTTTTCCTGGAATTCAGACAATTACTTATACTACTAATTTTTTATCAGAGCGCGACCCGGGTTTCAATGAATTATCATCATCTTCAGGCGCAAATTATGATATGCCCTGACTTAAAAAAATAGTACTCTTATAAATGAAAATCTCTACCCATCCTTTTCCCCTATTCTGACGTCTTTCTTAAAATTCATCATGTAACTAGGCAAAAATAATAAGAAAAACGAATCATAATTTGCGCCTGAAGATGATGATAATTCATTGAAACCCGGGTCGCGCTCTGATAAAAAATAAGTGGTATAATTAATTGTCTGATATCCAGGAAAACTTATAATGGAATACTACCTACTAATATAATCTTCAGGCGCAAATTATGATCTGTCCTGACTTTAAAAAATAGAACTCTTATAAATGAATATCTCTACCCATCTTTTTCCCCTATTCTGGCGTCCGTTTTAAAATTCATCGAGTAACTAGGTAACAATAATAAGAAAAATGAATCATAATTTGCACCTGAAGATGATGATAATTCATTGAAACCCGGGTCGCGCTCTGATAAAAAATAAGTGGTATAATTAATTGTCTGATATCCAGGAAAATTTATAATGGACCACAAAGTAAATCAAGAGTTTGTGAATCATTGATTATTGTTTGAGCGTAAACGTTTAGTTCATACGGTCGAAAAAGCGATAAAAACACACGAAAAACTTTGAGTGCGGCGAAACGGTCGTCTTCTTATTCTCGTTACGGGCAAAATATTTGATTGGTGCCCATCATCGTAATTTCACAGAGAGAACGACATGTTCGCAATACAAATGGCTTTTTAAAATTAAATTTTACCCATTCTTTGACTTTTAAATGGCTGAAAGGTGGATTTTTAATTTCCGAGGTGTGGAACAGCAAATGAATATAGCAGTTACGCGTGCTATATGTAAAAAATAATCTAGGTTTTTCATGTAAGGAAATTTTTATATATTGTTCCTCTCACTTAAAACAATCTAGAAAGACGAAAATCGCCGTTTTGGTAATTTGCATTGCCGCGGGCCATAAAATAAAAGTTTGAACAAAATTAACCCTTTAACTGCAACCGGGCCGATATATCGGCCCTCGCTGGTTGAACGAAAACTGCCAGGGGCCGATTTATCGGCCCGACTTAATTGACTTTTTTCGTGATTGTGGCCTTTTCAACGGGTGTAATTTAAGTAAACCCTCATAATCTATGTATGGTTATAAGATATAAATACATGTATCTTAAGTATTGGGAAAAATCTAGATGTATTATATAAAATTAAATAGCTGAAAAATTTTAAAATCGGAAATGTTGCAAATTCCGGAAAATTGCCCTGGCAGTCTTCGCACATCCCACCTGAAATGGGCTGGTAGTAAAATGGTTAAAGGATTCGTGGTTGTAGTGGAATAAACAATGAGAAAAACGAAATATGACACAACACTATAGAGCTTCGGCAGGATTTTATGCAACTGCTTAAAATACAGCGTTCTATCCTTTTTGCGCCGAGAGGAGGCGGTCGCTTCCGTTTGTGTGTAAAACCGACCAAGCACTGAAATCCATGTGTATTATCAAAAACTCTGAACGCAGCCATTGTAGGTGTGTTTATTTAATGGCTGAGAAAGCTCGTTTTTGTGCGGATTGACCAGGGTTCCCACTCAACCGTGAAAACCTTAAAACCGCGAATAAGCCGTGAATTTCGTCTACCGTAAAAAACCTGGAAATAGCCGTGAATTTTGCCATAAAACCTTGGAAATCTCTCAAACTTGATTGTAGAACTACGATAGACGGAATTAAAGAAAAATCGATGTTTCGATCATGTTTCAAGGCCGAGTCACGTGCAGCTAATGTCCACGCATTTACCTGCACACGTGTATTCAAAGCGCAATTATTAATTGGTCCGTGCGCCATGACAGCACATTGACCTTAAGCCTGCGATTGGAAGACGTTAACCCTTGTCAAAAATCAGGCACTTCTTCACTTCCCTGCCAACCTGCTCTCTCCATTTTCCCACTCACACCCTTAAGGCGGACATGAATTTTGCTAACGATAGGTGACGTCATAAGAGTTATTGCTGCGTCATATGTTATTGCTGCGTTTGCATTCAAGGCCTCTGTCGCGTTTGTTACTTTTTTAGTTAACGTGCGGCCGATGATTGTTGCGTGATCAATATTTCTGCCTAAAATACCTTATCCACAGACCGTGAATTTGATGACATTTAGACCGTGAAAACCTGGAAAAAACCGTGAATTTTATACTGTTGTTAGAGTGGGAACCCTGTTGACAAAAATTGACAGTTTCCAAATTGCTCTGGAATCTAAACGGCTCTTCGGATAAAAAATCATTTCGTAGGGCAACTTAAGAGTCATAATTTTGAACAGAGATTTTATTTGTCAAAAGTTGAGAAATTCCGATTTTTAGGCAAAAAATACAATAAATAACAATCAATTGCCATCCTTTCAATGATGCTCCACGAAAGTCTGTTAATAAATCAATTATTCGGATTCATTGCCCCAAAAAACTTGGAGAGAGATATAATACGAACGAACTAAAATATTTCCTGGCCTAACTTTAGTTGTGACTGAATTAATGGATTTGTAAAAAAGGCCCCTCTTGTTAACCTCCCCATGCATCCCATCAGGATCTGAGCTCCAAATTTCTTGTGACTTCAGGGTCGCGGGGTTTAACGGTATAGCGATAATCCGAGCGGTCACTGGGTTAAATGCTGGGAATGCGCGCGTCACCTTAGCGGAATCAGAGACGGCGGGTACGGAATATTATGTAGGAGTCATCCGAGTCTGCAAAGGTGACGCTAGAGGTCCTCAGAAGCGGCAGGCAATTGCGAGAAGGTGAACCGCTGAATCTCAGACCTCCGACCGTGTTACCTGTGTTGGACGTCTGGTGCTGCTCTCTGCCGTTCAAGGAGTGAAACACCTTGAAGTCAACTTTTTCTTTGAATTGGAGAGGGGAGACGCGCCATATTCATTTCGTTATATAAATTGTGGTCATGTTATAAATACTCTTTAGTGCATTTTTCGATAAATCCTCCTATTTTGCATCGCGTAATGCAATGTTATTATATTTCCTGATTGTAATTCGTGAAAATATCCATTGCTCTCACGCAGAAGGGTATCTCCCACACCAGAAACAACTGTGCTTATATATGCTTATGGTAACTGGTGTACTTAAATCAGATCGCCCATATTCTCCTATATGATGCGCTTGTATGTCGAATGATTAGTATAGGAAAAATACCCCCAGTACTACTTACTGAAGAGAACGAATTGCTTTTTCCTAAGGCTAAATATCTCCAAACATCATATATTCACATGAAATGATTATCCACCGGTTCAAGAGTCATACCAATTTTTTCATATGTTAGTTTTATTGCGCTATGAGCGTTTAGTGGATTAAGCAATCTAGATTTAACCCTTATTTATTTCCTGAAGGATCAGGGCCTTTAGCTCAACGCTGCAATTTCATTTTTACTGTAATGGACCTCACAGCGTCCCCGAACAGACGTGACATTGTACGTAATTTCAAAAAGAGATAAGTCGTCTTAAATGATTATTATTGACCCTAATCATTCATAAGTTTATGCACAGTTTTAAAAAATCGACAATGATTATCAAGTCCTGTTTTAGTCCATCTTTCAGTCCTTCATCCCAGAGACTTGTCCGATTAGATTTGCAATATAATAAATTCGCTTCTATTATTACACCTTTAATTTTTTCAATAAAATATTTAAGATTAAATTTGCATTTCTGGCCCCGAAAAAGGGGTTAGAAAGAGGGTAAGGGCAAGAAGTTAGGGGATAGCGGTCACACAACGGTTGAAATTCGAAGATAACTAAAATGCGTAACTATTGAGCAGCGGTAATAACGGCGACCGTTGACGTACTGCATGTGTGGCTTGCACCGCATGTATTGCGGTACAGCAAAAAATTAATCAAGTGTAAATTAAATCCAAATATTTCATTAGCAACATCTTTTGCGTCCATACATCTTAGTTACTCAATATGTTATCTTTTTGCATTCTTGTTCGTATCGTAGATGAGCCTCATAAAATTTAAATCCATGCTTTACTTTATGAAGACTTTTATGCTATACATTTGGCAATTATGCTCAAGTCACTCCTATAAACTCAAATGAAAATTAAATTGTATTAATTTATTACAATTATTGAGCCTGTGAATAATAGGGATAGGTTTTGCATGACTTTGATATTTCTGAGATCATTTCCGACGGGGGCGAATTACAGGGGGGAGGGAAGGAAGGAAAATAGAAAAAATGGCAATGCTTAAGGCTTGCCATGGAATTTTTTATTTCACCAGATGAAATAGCAGTGTTTGCAAATAATTAATCAATCTAAAAGACTGAGAAATACTGCATACCTGCAGGGCGTCCGGAGTGTGATGAACTCCTCCAAAACAACGTTAATCGCCCCTGAGATCATGGAGATGTTCTGAAATATTCCCTCTATTTAATTTTCAATAAAGCAGATGGACTTGATTTTTGTATACATTTCGCTCCAATTTTGGTGGTTTTGGCATTTTAAGATTTACTTATAACTTATATTAATACCTGGTATATTTTTAGCAGAGAGAATTTCAGTAAATCGTTCATGTTATCATGGATAATTTATTACTGATTATATGATAGATGGACTCATAAAGTTTGAATTTAGGGAAATGCTGCTTAGGGTATCCTATCCTATGTAATCCTAATCTATGGCAATGAATGAATTTTCAAAGACGTATAAACCTTTCTTTCGTTAGAATTTCCTTCACTTAATTACTCGTTCTTGACACAAAAGTATCATGGGGTATCTGTGTTCTAAGTGATCTAGTGATCTAAGTTTTCGATCGCTTCTTCCAACACTAGGTTTCAATATTTAAGACCGCTCTACCTTAATCTCTAAAAGACCGCTCTTAATCGTTTAATGCTCTAATGATCGTTTAATGGGCTATGACGTGAAAAATAGATGCTGAATTTAAATGTTAAGCTGTTGAATAGAAAGCCACCTTTGATATTACAGTGAAGCTTGAATAATTTGATAAGAATTTCTTCTATTGATGAAGGTTATAATTAATGATAGGGCGCGTAACGGACTTTCTCTTTTTAAATACTCCTGATCATTTCAATTTTTTTGTATCAATATTGCATAATGAAACGTAATGTCGCTAAACGTTTGAACCCGTCGAGGGTGTGGTGATTATTTTCGGCTCTGTATCAAAAAGTCGATGAACTGCCAAACAATAAATGCTGAGGCATTAACATTGCTCAGAAAAGGTCATCTGGTTTTATTTTTGCTCCCTGAAATTAGTTCGTAAACTTTCGCCGAAAGATTGGTTCATATTCTTGACTCTTGAGGTTATTAATACGTTGCGTGATACGATTTTCAGAGGCTTCCTATCAGTAATTCAATTTGATATTAACGAGACAATAAACGTGTACTGCACCATTCTGCGTGCATTTCGACTCCTACCTCACATTTTCATGAATAATGAATAATATCTCACAACATGTACGATGCTTTCTGTAGAAATTCTGGCAAAACGTCGACTATTTTGGCACAAAAAAGGTGTCTGTGATCAAAATTATGTACGTATCTTTTATATTTGCGATGCATTAGGCAATTAATGTATTTGAGATAGGTATTCACTCACCCTGTTCGTGGGAATAAATTATTCGTTTAGGAGATTAAAATGTGAAATTATAAATTAAGACTATTTCAAACACTACATTGAGCTGATTTTTTTATTTATAAATATATAATTGATGAAATTAAGCATGCTTTTAATACCATTTAGAGGTAAATTTTGTCCACGGCAAATTCTAATATATCTCAATATAAAGGGAACTTATTATGTTTGCTTAATCATGCCTATTGGAAAGCTTCTAACCAGATGAAACCAGAGCGATCATAACAACGAAATTTATTTTTCACGAGGCAACCAGCGAAATTCGTATCTGAAATTCTTTAGAGACGATCTCATTGTTAAATAAACTAGAATTTCAGGTTGGAAGACGTGGGGCCGAAATAAATGGAAATTTTTGAGAATCGAATAGACGGAAAAATATTTAACTTCATAAAGATAATATCATCTGACACAAATTTGTCTCGTTTGAATATCAATGAGCTCCAATCTTTGAAAAATCTCCGAAATGCTGTACTAAAATTCAATTCACAGGGAGTTTGTACTTCCTTAAAAAACACTTTATTTCTTCTCTTGATACTAACTTGAACAGGTACCTATTATGCTTTTACTTGACTTAAATGTACAGCGGAGTGATTTTTTAAACTAGTCTTTTTTTGCAGCCATAACATTTTTATTAATCTTGGCAGTCATCAAAATATTTCAGTAAAATTATTCAGAATGAGTTTGGGGCATGTTAAAAAGGTTGTTCATAGAATGAGGCTCTCCCAAAATCAATTAACTTGAAATTATTTGCCTCAGCTTTAGCAGTCTTATCTCCATTCCTCTCCCAAATTTGTTTGAACGAAATATTTCGTCGGAATTCTTGAAAGTATAATCTTGTTCTCATGAAGTGCATTTGGAGGCACATTTCTGTAATTAGCAGGTATGAGGTGAAGTTTTATGACTGTTTACTTTGCTAAACGTTTTATTTCGCTCTTTCATGGGGTCAAATATGAGCATATTTTTTTCCTGTAATTATATGATCTATTGGAGGTGAAAGCACCTTTATTTTTAGTATCTACTTTCTTTTGGTCATCGTAAAATTTGCTCGTGACCTTATTGCGGAGGTTTTACCGCATGTTTTTGTATCATTAAATTTTATTCGTTTGTTGTGTAATTAGCCTTTATGGAATCCTCCGAGTCCCATGCTTACGTTTTATGAGCGGCTATAGTTATGAGAAAAGGTTTAAAAGGTTCCATCGTGCATTTAAATCCTTGATTTTCCAGTAAAGTATATTCTATTTGACTTATTTTATTCAATTCATTACTTTCATATATGAATGATATCCCTAGTCGTTCTCTCCATGGCAAATATCTCCACAATTTTTCTCGCAATCATATGATAGATTTACTTTTTTTTCATCTTTATTTCTATGAGGAATTGTTTCCAAGATGCTTTTTATCATCAACTGTTTTTGACTCCATATCATTGATATTCAACAATTTCAGGTGTTCACATTTCGAAACCCTCCATCGGAAATTAATAAGCTATCTTTAGCACACACAGACAGTGCCTCACACTATGGATGCTATTCCCCTAATTTAAGAAATAATAAGGTTCTCTTTATTAGAGGTTTAAGGCTTTTATTGCTTCAAGTTTTTTTATATTTTCATGAAATAGAATCTTCTGTTTGAAGCTGTACAGCTAGTAATTTTTCGCTTGGAATTAAAATTAGAGGTAAATATTTTAGAAAGTGTCAGAGTTCTTATGCTGCTTCTAAGATATTGCTTCTCTGCAGAATAGTTTAGTCTTTGCTACATTATTTACCCATTTATTGCCGTAAAAGTGAAGCTGCTTACAGTTTGGTCTACTCTTTTCATTAATACAATTTTTCTTTTTGGTATGTGTGGAAATGTATACTCTCCAGTGTAAGCTAGCATCTAGGTTGAATCCCTATGCGATGATGTTTTTAATAAATATAATCTATCCAACTTCCGCTCCAACAGAAGAGGCTGATGCGGATGAAGTGCAGAGAATGGGTGTTCTTTTCCTCCAAATTATATCGTATTCCCCCAAACCTATTATTTAGTTAATAAGACATAATGTGTTTCGTTTCCAATTTTCTCTTACCCCCAAAATTTTTCATTGCTGCAATTTGCGCCTTGGCGAACCTAGAAGTGAGAGTGGAACGAATTAAAGGTAGTGGCTTGAATTCCAAGGAAGGACTTGTCGAGCAGCAATGTGCACGTCTGATCGGTTCCGCGGAACACCGACGTGACGTCCGATGTTTCTTTTGGCGTTCTTCCCGGAGCGTCTCGTAGCGGAAAACTAGGCTAATCATGTAGATTTTCTGGACTTATATTACCATCGGAGAAATATTAAAAATTCTACCGATATATATAGCCTACGTGTTAGATTTTTTATTTTACCTTTTGTTCAATGTTACCTAGTTACCTTGGTGCCATTCTCAGTTCCTGTGTTTTAAAATCTGAACAGAAACTCTATTCAGGCACCTTGTTCTTACGCAGCACCAGGCAACATCCAGATTTTAATAATATAAGAGAATGGTCAACGTACGAAAAAGCGAAATTTTTTACCCCCGCTGAATCTTCCGATTGAGGCAATCTGCCATTTTCCAGGCAGTAGAGAGTTTTGGAATCTTGGAGTTTTGGCTTGTGCTCCAAACCAGTGACTAGTACCTCGGATAAACTAGAACCTGAAATCTTCATCCTATGACCAACTGCTCCTTATTTAACCATGATATAGTTGATTTCATTTATAACACTTTTTATTCTTATATTAATAACGAGAATGTAACTTTACAAAATTGCTATTTAATAGGACAAGTTTTTCTTGAGGCGTAAGTATTGAAGGAATTTTTGGTTTTTGTTGATAAAATAAGAAACAAATATTTTTTTTTAACAATTTAATACTTATTTTTCCAAGGCTATAAGTTTCGATAAAGCAATTATCATGTATGTGACTACTAATAGAAAAAATATTCATGGTAACTTATTTATAAAAGGAAAAATATGAAGGCATGAAAAATTAGCCAAACCATCGCCTCGTGCACATTTATTAAAATATTTCTCTGGTGCATAACA
Organism: Ischnura elegans; assembly: GCF_921293095.1. Classification (NCBI taxonomy): domain Eukaryota; kingdom Metazoa; phylum Arthropoda; class Insecta; order Odonata; family Coenagrionidae; genus Ischnura; species Ischnura elegans. The sequence continues at coordinate 94,213,062 of NC_060248.1, read as the reverse complement.
ATTTAAGTGACCTATGACAAAATAAAAGGCCTTTACAAGTCAAATCCAACCCCAACACCTCTTTATCTGGGTATTGATCGAAGCGAAAACCTAAAATACCATTTTATTGCACAATTAACTGACCAAGCACTATTAATATTTGGAATTTGGTAACATCACAGTTTCATATAAAAATACTTTAAAGTATGCCTCGTGAGCTCAAAGAAACATAGTGATCGACTGGGGCCTCGGAGGTATATAAGCTATTTTTTAACATCTTACAATACTATAGCTTAGATAGCCAAATTTTCTTGTCATTCTATTTTCATAAACATAGTGTAACCATTGAGTCCCGGCTCAGTACTCAATCATTGGTTAGTAATCGCGGCAAGAATAATACTATTTTTTTCTCTTCACAATAAGATATCATGGGGTTCGGGTTGGTGTGGTGGCTAGAGTGTTGGCTTCCCACCCCGTGGACTCGGATTCAAATTCCGTTGGTGGTAGAGAATTTTCAGAGACTGCCTGATCCATACTTGAATTCTAAGTGGAGGAGGACGTTTCAAGCGCAACACTCCGTCCGTCGGATGGGACGTTAAGCCGTAGTCCCCTTGGCGCCTTTCGCAGGCTAATGCCGACACCGGGTTTTTGGCCACCCCTCCTTCCATACCCTTCTCTCATGGCGCAAATGACCTCAGCTGTCGGTCGCCTCCTCCAAATACCATACCACCATGACATATCATGCATGTTTCTTCGTAAAATAGTCTTTACGGATAATCTTTTACTATTGGGGAGGGAATCGATCCCCATGAAACGAATATTAGATTCAATTCACATTGGATTTTTATATTTCTAGTATCGAGAAAATATGGGTGTGAACTACGTAGAAGTTGAACATAATGTCGCATTTGAGGTCAAACTCAATGAAAATGGTGCATTCTCATAGTTAAATCACATTTCCATGATATTTTTTCTCTTTTTCTTTCGTCTTTGTGACTAAATTAGCGTGAATATTATGAATAACGTAGGTGATTGTTTGCATAAATATCATTTTGAGAGGGTTTTATGTGAGGTGCAAACAATTATTTATGTTGCTTGTTTTTTTAACGATCTGAAAATATATTTAATCTGTAAAACGTTGTTTATCTGGGTACCTGAATGATTTAGAGAAACGTAGACGAAACGTAGGTATCTGTGCTCCATATTTTCTGTTATAAAGATTTGATCCCTCTTTGGAAAATTTGAAGAAATGAATAACCGTCAGAAAGCAGTCAATATCAAAGTTGAGTTTCTTTCCTTAAAGATAAATAGTTTAAATAGTTAGCGCTTTCTTCATTGCACAACTCTTTACATTTCTCTCCCAAGAACAATATTCAGTAGCCTCGTAGAGGTGCGTATTTCCCCTTCACCGTCCCATATTCGTCTCTGCGTCGGGCGGCGAGTTAAGAAGAGTACATACTCATTTCCAGGGGCTCGTCAACAATGCCTCTCACTTTCTTTAACCAAAACGGAGAACAACCAGGTGGGCACGCGCGCTCGCGAAATGTGGAACGTGAGAGGAATGCACCTCGAACAACGGCGAGAGAAATGGCATGAGGTTATGACTACCTGCGTTTACATTTCCCAGTTATGCAAGCCCGAAGCCCGTGCTAAATGTTAACGGGGTTTGTTTTGCTTATTCTTAAAATCAATCTTTGCCGAGTATGTCAGGCATTTCATATAAATAATAGCTCAAGCTGCCTCGTTGAGCCTTTTTCCAGACCATTTGTACGCCAAAATACACTTTTAATGTGTACATTCAATTCAGTTTCAGTGGAATATAAAACGCATTTTGTAAATCTATGAAATGAAGAATATTAATACAATATAAACAATTAATTTTTCAACCAATTTATATGTTATTATAAATTTAGTAATGACCAATCCATTTATTTCTTGCACATATACAGTCAATAAGATAAAGTTTTCGCTGTATTGATTAAAAATTGTGAATTAGAATGTAGGTGTATAGAGTTGCATGCATTTTTCCCATTTGTTTACATTGCGTGGAACTTAAGAAGTAAAAAAAATTACCTCCTCCTACCATATTATTAAAATGTATGCCACTAAGAATTATATGAAATTTTATATATCCGAATTTGTGCTCGGCCGCGGCGTATACATTCTATTTTGCACTATGAATGTAAACAATCGTTAAAAAAAATTTTACCCAACATTTTCATTGCTATGTTGATATAGTTCATATGTATTAGCATTTATTCAGAAAAAAATCTGTTTAATGCTTTATTTTGTGTGCAAGGTTATAGAATATTCACAATTTAGCATTAAATAAAAAATATTATAAAAAACAGGTCTACTGAAGACCGCACGGGAGAAGTGTGTTATTAAGTACACCTGTTAAGGTCAAGGGAAACGCGCAATAAAATGACTCAATGTTGTGGTTCCTGCTCTATATTTCTAGGGTTGTCTTCAAATGCAGCCAGTCCCATGGTTTGGGGTGCTATCTGAATACCTTCGCGTTATTTTCGACGGGAGTAGTCAGCCATAGGAGCCCACATTTCATCGAAGTCACCGCATTTTCGGGGTCTCGGAGTAGGTGAGCTTTTAATTTTGTTCTATCGTTAATTTTATTCATGTGTCAATACCATTTTTCAAAGACTCAAGTTTTCACTGCATTTATAAAACCATGTGTAACCATCAAGTAATTTCAGCCGTGAATTCCAAAGCAGCGCAAACGCTGTTTTTTAACGTATCATTTTCTTTGCCCTTTGTCTACTAACGACATAACTATCTCTTCGTTTTTTTTGCATGAATAGATATGGACTATAAAATATCCATTCATGATAAAAAATATATTTTCTTATAATGAATGGATTGCCCTATATTTATACACATACCTATTAATCATGCATGCGAAATTCTTACCAAGCGAATTTGTGACGTATTGGAAGTCGAGAAGTAGAGGGGTTCTTTTGATAAAAAACCTTCATCCAAATGCACTTCTTTGACCGTTCAACAATAATATGGTTATGAATCACTGGGTAAAGGGGCCGTAATTTTTATCGCTAGCGTTGCACTTAATCGTCTGATACATTGATAGTATCTATTATCCTGATTTTTCGTGTTGATCATGAGTCCTGGGCTCGATATTCCTTTTTTTACGGTTCGTAACTGCCGCATACGAAGGTAGTTGTTTCATGAATCAGTTCGCCAGAGTAGCTTCCAAGTCAGGCCTTAATAATATAGGTAAGTACTTCTATTCGCGAAAAAACGAGCTAAGTGTCCTTCGAGCACCGAAAATGTAGACCGTTACGGTTGGTAGGAACGTATTGAGATGGAGAAAGGATGGGAGTGTGTAAATTGGAAAATCCGAATTTTTTTTTCTCCGAAGAGTCGTCATTCCATCAAAGGTCCCTTCGACCTTGTAAGCTGTCCTCTTCTCGCTTTGTAAATCCGAATCCGTGTTCTCGCGTTCGTTGCGTAAAATTTCGCGAAATAGAGCGCGTCCCTTTCACCTGGCGGTCATCGAGGGCCTCACGACGCCGCTGGGCGCAATCGGGATGTCCACATGAATGAAGAGAAGTGGGGGTTGGGAAGAGAGGAGGGGCGAAAAAAAGCTATCTGGAGGAATGCAAGGAAAAGCTTTTAAACACGCCTTGACGTTAAGTGAGCGGGATCTGGAGGGAGTTAGTAGAACTTAGAGCGCTAAAGTCATTGCGTCATTAGAAAAGAGTGGATCGTTTAAGTAGACGACCCCGCCTCGACAACTCAACGCAAATATTCCCAAATTACCTCGTTTTAAAATTCTGCTCTCGTAGTTGAAAAATTATTGTATAGCAAAATTTAAGCAAAATTATGGTAAAGCGCTGCATGAAACATGTGACTTCGTACGCAGTCACGCGCACGGGTGCAAAGTTTAGTACGCCACGGATGAAGTTCGCCATGAGAGCACATCTGACTTAGCCGGGATTCGAACCCGAATCTCCCAATTGCCGGTCAGGCCTGCAAGCGAGTTACACCACCGAAGTTCGCCCTGAGAAAATGGCTTGGTGGTGTAACTGTATAACACGCCTGACCGGTAATTATGAAAGCCGCGTTTGATTCCCGGCTAAGTCAAATATGTTTTCACGTTGAACTTCATCGTAGGTGTATTATAAAATTATGGTGGGTGTAAAGTTCATGGGATTCATTTTCATGGCAATTTTACGGAGTTTATCGCATGAGATGCGATTTTTAGAGTCACGTCGTCGTAGCCAACGAAATGGAGGGAAATTCAATGTTCCATTTCCGTTTCTAGGTACCTATTTGTCATACCAATGAACTGCATTTCACAGCCGTTTAAATTTTAAATAGCCAAATTCAACGTCTATCATTTCAACATTCAACATATTTCATGGGAGGCAAACCTAGAGACAGTATTCATGTCGGATAGAGATATGTCGATGTAAAATTAGGGTGTTTCTCTTACGGTTGTCGTTGAATCTATTAATGAACTAATAAAGTACGAGCGTAATGCGCCCGCTCCCAGCGGCCTTCCCCCGCTCTTTTCAATGCAGTTCCTCAGAGGGACGCGCGTTTCTAATTTTAAAATGTAGAAAAAAAAGGCAGAGTCTTATGTACAAATTTAATTGGAATATTCATGTACAAATTAAGGTCAGAGGACCTCTTTAAACACAACATTGGAAGTAATTACACTATCCTCTGTTAAACGCACATGATGACTCATACTTACGCATCAACAGGAGACTTGAATGTGGAATCAGCCGCATTTTGATAAAAGTTATTTAAAGAATGCGAGATATTGTTGCAAATGAACAAATGTATCAGTTTGTACGCCGTTAACGTCAGGAATATTTACCGGTTTTTGTTGTTGTTTTTAGTTTTTTATTATTATTTAAAAACCAATTTTAGGAAACAATAGCAATATTTAGGAAGTATTATATGCCGTCGCATGTTCTCTGATCAATTCTGTGCATTTTGGTACCTCATTTGTAGAGTTTGGTTGCGTATAAGTTGAGAAAAAGGTATCTATACAGTAGAAATAATATAGAAGACGGTTGGCAGTGTTACGTTACCAGTTGAGTGAATCGCACCTGATGGATAGACAAAGGCGCTTCATCTGCTTAATTTTAATGAGATGTGCATAATAATGTATTTTTATAAGTATAATTTTGTGTACATGTATATTTACGATCTCGAAACATTTTGGGTTTTTAATCTTTTTTATTCGATTGAAGAAAAGCGGTGCATTTTTACGGACCTTGCTGTAAACGGATTTGATAGACAGTTTATTAACACATGATTAACAGTAGACTAGCTTTGGAAAAGATAGTGGAATACTTGAGTAAACAAAGCTAAGATCCTGTATCACTTCTGTTCTGCCTATATTTTTGACCCAGTAATCATCTCCAAAGAGTGTTGAGTGGTAATATGACAATATGGTAGCACAAAGATATGTTTCATAGAGTATGAAAGACTATCATAGAGTATCATAGAGTATGAAAAACTATAAAGGAAAGGAAGTACGGCAGAGGTAGGCCTCGTATGAGATTCATGTTGAAGGATGGAAAGCTAAAATACCGGGTGTTTATAAATGAATATCGGGATTTTAACGCTTTATAATATTTATTACATTATAGCTATAGTTATAAATTATATGTCAAATGAAAGAGCAACTCAAATTTATTGGAAATGTTGTTTCATGACGATGATGATTTTCTGGATCATGTTGTCTTCAGTGATGAGTCGACCTTTCACCTCAGTGGACATGTAAACACTCATAATGTGCGGATCTGGGGTTACTGTGCAACACACGTTGCACAATAGCTACAGATTCAGTCTTTGCAAACTGTAAAACACTAAACGCTTTCTGTTCACTAGTCGTCAACTTTGCTACTACCGCTATCTAGCGGATCGCGGCGGAAACATTTCACGCACTTGTGCATTGTAGCTGAAAAACAAAACTGTTTGGGTTGGTCTTTCATTTGACATATAATTTATAACTGTAAGGATAATGCAATAAATATTATAATGCGTTAAAACCCCGATTTTAATTTATAAACACTCTATATAATGTCTCCTATTGAATCGCTTCCTCATACTCGGCGTCTTTCCGCACTAATGGGTAATGGCGACCATTCCCCAGCGAATAAATAAACCTCTTTCCTTACCTCCCTTTACACGTACCTTATATACTTGTTCTACACTATTTTTAGCCTGTACTCATTGTTTACGAATGTTTACGTTTATATCTCATGTTTGTCACTGCATCACTGTAAATTGGCAGAAACGCCGTCTGTGATCAATTACTTAAATAAATTAATAATGTAGGTGTTAAAAGGGAATCTGACTGTAGAATCGAATGAAAAGCTATATCGAGCCTATCTTCGGTAACTGGTGATGATGAGGGTTAGAAAACTAAATATTGATTGCGTTATTCTTGCAAAATCGTAAGTGACTATGAAGCCTTTTCCCCAGCATTGAGAGATTGCCTATTAACGTGAAGGAAAAGAACGATAGCGAATATATACCAAAATCCCTTCACGGTTTATCTATATCGATTCTTAAATATGTAATTTTGATATCTCTGAGGATTTTTTTAGCTATTCGGATGCTCTCTAGGTTACGCTGTTTTTCCATGCAACTTTAGAATGTAGTTTTAATATGGATTCAGAACACTGTCAAGTGGTGCTTGGCAGGGGCGCAGCTAGGATTTAGGGCTGGGGGAGGTTTAGGTGCAACTAATACCGTGGTGTGTGGGCGTATGGTACATACACCAGGATAAGTGGTAGGTGCGAGATTAATAAATTGCGGAATTTTAAGATAAGTGGTTAAAATTGGTGAGTTTTAAGGCTTTCTGAGAGGTATTTTATTAATCCTTACATTGTTCTATTAGTAATATCAATTCAATTAAGTAAAATCGATTAAACCTAAAAATTTCTATGAGCTGTGGTGGGGGAGGGTTTATCCCCCAAAACCCGCCCTCGCTGCGCCACTGGTGCTTGAATAGTGACATGATGGTTAACTGTCGTACTACTATATTTTCTAGCCACCGTATCACTTTTTTTTATTACAATTGTAAGGAGCATGAAGCTTTGACGCCTGTAAACGTTCTTAACCAAACGGACACGGTTGAGGTTAGGTTGTTGTTCTCATCTCTCTTATCTAGCTTTGAGTCATATGGCTATTATTCAATTACTATAAAGTATAAATTATTGTATCAATGTAAATAAAATTACAAATAATAATGCATAAATATAATAAAAATTCAATATTATCAAAAAGACTACCTTTATTATAAATCAACAAAAGTCTTTGTGGTTGTTATGAATTCAGCTTCTCCATCAAGAGGGAAGTGTTTTTGTCACTCTAGACTTTTGATAATAGCCGATAGATTAGAGGGTGTAGATGATCAGTTTTTGGTGAGGATAAATAAAAAATGACTATACCTGTTATCCTAATTATATTCGGATATAAAAAAGGATTTATATACGGCATGCGGTTCCTTGGTAAAAGCAAGGTTGCCGAGTGCTTAGAATGTTGTGCCCCAATTGAAGAGATCCTGGATTATATCCTTATTAAGCTTTGTAAACTCAAATATAAAACTCCTCTCAGAAAAAAGGGCCCTACCAACCCGTATATGTGAATTTAGCGAAGGTCAATGCAGGGTGCGCCCTATTGTAGGATAGAATAGACCTCTTTCGTTGTGGTCAGTGCTGGGCGAGCTCTGCCCTAAAATATCTAAAACAATCTTGGAAATTAATCCCTGAATTATTTTATTATTATTTCCCAGTATTATTACTATGTGTTGGCGAGGCATCAATCCAGGATGTGGAATATATATCTATTTCTCTATCTTATCCTACCTTATCTCTGTTATTTCTATATCGCTATCTTATGAATATAATATGTAAAATTGGAATATTTGATGGGATACATGAGATAGTAAAGGCTTTATGTTAAGTAGGATTTACTTTGGTACTTACAATTTAAATTTCTTGTCATCTCGGGATTTAGATACCCCAACCTCATTATTATCAAATCCCTTGCCACAAATTATTAGCCATGATACAGGACGTCAAGTATTAGCGGATATCACATCAGGAGGAGATGAAACTTGCATTAACCCTTAACACTAGAACCGCGGACGGGACTTTTTTGTCCCATCCCCCTTTGCAAATTCTTGCCGTTCATGTACTAGTGGTTTGATCCCTTTGAAATTTACTGACTTGTACTCATTTTTTATGCTCTTTTTAATGGTCATATTGAAAATATTGCACGATGTTTGGTTCGCGGGAAAAACGACGATTTACCTAGAACCGCGGGATGGGACTTTTTTTTCCCATATGGGGAAAACATACAATTTCAGTTTTTTTTGTACACTGATTTTGTATTTAGCATAATAACAGTTTATTACGAATGTGTGGAGTGCGCTGGGCGCCTACTCACGCAGCGCCGGCCGCGTCACCTCTGCCCGGCGCTACGCCCCTCTTGACAAACAACACTTTTGCTGTCAAAATAAGTTTACTGTATTCCTAGTTATACTTAATAAAACGTATTAAACATTACCTAAACACGTGTTTTGTTCACACAAACCACAAAAAACCGTCAATTATACTTAAACATGACAGGATCAACGTATTTCGACAATGGGACAAAAAAGTCCCATGCCGCGGTTTTGGTGGGGTTGGAAAGTTCAGCGGTTCTAGTGTTAAGCTCTCATTACTTTATTTCCTTCTGAACATAGTTAATATCCGTGTCTGCGCTGTTTCATCCCATTCACGATGTCTTCCCATTTTCCTTTCCCTTGCACTCGCTTTCCCTAGGTCCTTATTCCTTGAGCAGCATCCCTCCGTCTGTAATTACCTGTTTAACCGCCCACTCCTTGTCTCATCCGGCAACATCGGTTACTTCCATTCCATATTCAGTTAATCTTTTCTTGCCTCCCTTCCGTCCAGATAACTTTCTCCACACACTTCAAACTTTATCGTTTCTCCTCCATTGACATGCTCATTTGGGAAATTGACGTACGATTCTAGATCTCAACAAGTTAAATTTTTCTTAAAAAAATTCATAGCTACGCAAACTGGGTTGTGTGTAACAGACAATAAAAACTTAAATAGTTCGTAACGCTGAGGTTAGAGGTGATAATTTTTTTGAGATAGTAATGAAACATTTATGCCAATATTTCTGTCAAAATTCTGAATTGGAAAATGACTCACACTTTCAAAGTATCTTATTTATTATTATTATTTATTATCAACTTCCCCTTAAACAGCACATGACGGCCTTTTACAAAGAGGGTTTCCAATATCAACAAAGCAGGTACAACACAAACATCCATGCCCTGGATAGGGATCACCTACCCAGGCGGGATTCGAACCCGCGACCTTCGATTTGGCAGGCAAGTACTTTACCCCACCGCCACCGAGGCCCATCTTATATAGGATGTATACATGACAAACCTAGGTTTATTATCTTGCAAAATCTTGCTAACATTTTTCTACAGCCTTTCATCGTTAATTCTCAAGTAATGATGGAAGTTTCACAAAACATACCAACTTTATAGGGAATCGGAAAAGAGCGGGTTGAACATGTTACTGTTTTTTTTTACGTATAATTGCTGCGGAACGGCTTGTACTTGGAACATGCTCGGATCTTGTAGTCATCTCACTTCTGTTTTTATTTTTTATTCCGTCTACATTTATGTTCATTCTTTTGATAGTAATACACTTAACAACCTCTGAATGGGGACATCAGGAACGCAATTTTGATGTTTTTTGCTTTCTATTTCATCAAGTATCCCTCCTGTCACTTGAAAAGCAGTTTAGTCCGGCGTTATTCGATCAATGGAGATGTTTTGAAAACCTGAATTGAAATAAGGATTCATCGGTGAGTATCTTAACTGGGAGAGTATTCCTTAGTGTTTGTGTGGACTATTCAGTAGCTCTCGCTTTCTTAGGCCAAGTGAAAACTGTCCTCAGTCGATGACTGCATGAATCGGGAAACTTGTTTGTCTTGGAATGAATTCTTCGATCCCGACTGCGTTGTCTGAGTTCTTTCCATAAAATACAGCCTGGATTAAACTGAACCCGTCTGCGGCGGATGATTTCATGCAAAGGAACTGGTTTGCTGCTTTCGTGAACGACAAATTCCGCTCGGGAAGCGGACTTGAGTCGCAGGGTCAAGTGCATGGTCACGCAGTACTGAGTAGACGTGCAGGGAAAGTGGCGTGGTCTAGACATGGATTTTGTTGATGATAAGAAACTCGGCCGTTTCTCGAATCATACGTTTCTTTTTCGTTGCTGGGATGTACTGGAAGCACTTTTTGGCGATTATTGCATTTGAAGATGAGTTTTAACGGAAGCGGAAGGAGCTCGCTCATTGCCAATTTGAAAAATCTGCCTGCTAACTGATCAACTTGAGGCTGGATGGCGATACTTGGTGGAACTTGGTGACAGGAAACATAGTAAAAGATATACTGTTGCATGTTCCACAGAAGTTTACTTAACTGACCCAGGGTTCGACATTACATAATGTCCCTTAACCTTTGAAAATAACATAGTCTAATTTCGAAACCTAGGTCGGTTGAGTAAACTTCTGTGGAGCGTACAACTGTGTATCATTTATTATGATGCCTTGTTAACTATCAGTTTTTCCTCTCAGACAAGTATATATGAAAATAAACTTTTAGTTTACCTCAACGAATACAATGCTGCAACTCTGCTTCCACTTTCTGTGAAAATATTGTTTACAAATGAAGATATAACTTTTCAATATTCCTCTTGAATATTTACTAATTAACGGAACGGTTTTGATTGTTGACAGTATGTTTAATAAATATTCGATGAGATTGACATGCTGAATTATATTTTTCAATTTTCATGTTATTGCATTGCGTGTCAACAGCATTATCCTAAGGCATCATGTAGACCATTGAATGTATACTTTCAATGTCTAAAAAACCCTTATCAAGTATTTAGAGTACCATATTTATGGAGTAATCCAACGTATTCTTTGAGCACGGTTTCCGAATGACTTTTTTTTTAGTAATTTTTGGGCTAAATAAATGAATTCACCCTTGGTGTAAATCGTTCCACTCTCTTAAATGAGATTTCATTTGTTATGTGGTTTTTTTCTCCTTCAGAAAAGATGATAGTCAATTTCCAGAAACGAAACTCTTTCCCTCCTCTCTGGTTGGAATATTCAATCGGGAATCTTAAAATGAGAAATCATTGCAAATTTACATGGAAAATTTACATTTACAGTGTTGTTGCATTGTTCTCTTTCTTCTTCTCTCATGATTTAGGAACGGTTTTATCCAGTTAAAATAGTCGGTTTGAAATCTTTTTCAGATAATATGAGATCTCGTATTTCCTTTGGCTACATGTATTTTTAAGTGGTTCTGGAGTTAACGCTGTCAGGACGTGGATAATCGTATTCTGTGGTTCAAGATTATACTTCTAATAATGTGCCTAAATATATCTCTAATTTGAAATAAAAATATTTTTGATCCCGAGCCAATTTAAATTAGAAGGAATCCAGTGAGCTAGTACTTTAAAAATGCTTCCGCTCAATTGATTTGCCTTCCCAAAATCGCTATGTATCAATTTCATAGTCATTATATCGATTTTAGTTTCCAGTGGGATAACGTAGACTGATTGGCGCAGGGTAAGAATATTTGCACCAATTTTTATCGTGGTCTTAGTTTTAACTTATGATCAAATTCATTATTTATAAACTGGTGCTTTTAGAGTTTAAAGAAACAATTATTTTTGAATGAATGTTCTGGGAATTTACTTCTTAATCCGATACCTACTGCGTGCAAACGCTAAAAATCAGATTACCCAACGCTCGTTTTGGTAAATAATGGATACAAATTGAAAAATGTCTGATGTTTTGTGTGTAACTATGTTGCCATAGTCCAAAAAGTTAAGAAAATGTTTTCGTGTAGAATTCATTTCTGGTCGATGAAATGAAAGAAAGCATTGGATGATACACGAAAATTCATGGGGGCTTGCTTGAGACACGTTTAGATCGACGGAGGGTTATAAGGAGATTAAACTTTTGGAATTTATATGTGTCCCTCTCCACTTGGAGAGACTGCTGAACGTGATGAGCGGGAAAGAGAAACGTCTCTTGTCTTCGTCCGAAAGCCGGTTTGGTGGGTGAGTTCCCGACGGTAAGAAACCCTATAGCGGGTGAAATTAAGGGTTTGAGGGCAGGCCTTCCTCCGCCATATGAGGTTTCTCAGAAAGCTCCGCTACTCATATAATCAGGTCGAGCGCTTCCAGTGGTCCCAGCTGGATGCGAATCTGAGACCACTCACCGAGTCGGACGCACGCATTTTACTCTCTTGACTGCGCTAGCACATCTGAGGCATAAAGCTATCTCCTCCTTTCCAATTCCGAGTCCTACCCTCCGGAAATCTGTGTCCTGATGCTTAAATGGTAATCCCTCCCGATGCTTGTCACATATCTTTGGAATTTATCTCATGTTTATTTGGTACCTATTCTCATATTTCCTTAACTTTTCCCACTTTTAGGGTTCCAAAACAATATGTTTACCATATTTATGCCTGTAAGCTCAAATTTTATTCATCCCATGTGACGAGCTCGTTTAATTCTTATTGTGGGAGTTTTGGGAAAAAGTCTGCAGAGATAACCAAGATTGATGACTAATAAATGCAGGAGATAATGCTCATTCATGTTTGTTTAGTCGTAAAATTTCATCCAACATTAGAAAAACAGATATTTCTCTCCATGGTTTCCAAGTTTGCTGCGTCAAGCTGTTTTCAAGATAACGTTTCTTTGCATATGCTGGCTAGATATTCAGATCAGGTCTGAGTGCCGGCATATTGAAATGGCCCCAGATATACCGTCGCCAGGGTGACTTACCGGTGGCGCGACCAATCAACGTCGAGGACCCTGATTTTGGCATGCTTTTTCGTATGAGTCTTTTCCAAGTGGCAGTTTGTCTATGCCCATTATTTCTATTGACATTTTCCTATGCATTTCAATTTTAGAGGCCTCCCGAATGATGCGAAGGATATAATGCTTCCCTTTGGTTAGGAATTTTGCTTGATCAGTGCCCGGGATTAGTGAACGCATACTATGCAACTTCTGGTTGCTCGCAATGCTTATTTTTAGGATGGTATACGTAGAGGTTCATTTTAATTTGCCGGCACTCTGACCAGACCTGATCTGAAGATGTGACCAGCATAGGCCAAGAAAAACGTCTTGGAAACAACTTTACACAGCCAATCCGGAAATCATGGAGAGAACTGCAACCCAACGCTGCGAAAACCTCAAGCAGAATTTTTTAAGCAAATAGTTGTACAGTAGTAAAGTGCTGATAGTTGTATCTAAGCGGTGAGACGCTACGTGTCGTTGAAAGCACTGTTTTTTTATTACCCGAAATGTTGTCAATAGAGATTGAAAAGATAATAGCGAAGATTTTAAGGTCGTATGAATAAAAGTGGCTGCTATAAAATTAAAATTGTTTGACGGTGTTTAGTTACAAACTAGCCCAAATTGAACCTCGAAGCATTGAGTGGTAAGAATTTTTTTATGAGGATTCATGCACAAGGCTAGTTAGTCATGTCACGGTGATGCATATGATTCATATCTCGTCACTTAATATTCGTTTAAGGAAGTGGAACCAGGAAACCAAGTACGTACATTTTATGTCATGATTTCAAAACATGTTCTCCTCATTGCATTTTATGCGATATTGTTAAACCCTGGACTTTCTTCTTCATTATTTTTATTTTGAATTAAAAGTATTCTATGAAATTCCAACATTTATAGTCTTAATTACATTTCCATGCGGAACTGTGGGCTAATGGTAGAACATAGTTTTAATTTCGAAAAAAAAACTACATTTTATGAACCAAAAATTAATAGTTATGCAAGTAATAAAACGTAGGCATATCATAATATTATGGCCTGTGTTAATGGTAAATGATATTTTAAATCAAGTAAAAATATTTCGGTGAATTAAAAATTTTGTTGCACCCCTTCAAAATTGCTGGCACAAGTTTTAATCGAAAATATTTTTCATAGAATGTTTCACCTCTCAGTATAGCTTACCATTGTTTTCAATATCAAAATTTTTAAGAAGTATTAAGAATAGTTCATAGCGAATATATGTTTTGCGTTGTGTTGCCATGGCGCAACCTATTTCATCCAACCCTACATTCTCAGAGACTGTGACGTAATATACCGCCGAATATGACTGAGCAATAGCTATTTTTCTGGAATGTTGGTGTTGTAAGCGGCCGTTAAAAATGACCATTTCAGTCAAATACACTCCCAGTGGAGGAAAACTAGTCAAACAAGCCATCCATATAGAGTGTCTTTTGAGGCGTCGCACTTTTCTCTGACATCATCTTTGACTACGATATAAAGGAGCCTTGCTCCATTCCCCTCTCAAACCTAAAAGCGTTTCTGCATGTTTACTGACATATTCCGCTTTCGAAATATCGTATCAAAAAGCGAATTAGCGATTTAGGACAGGAGTTTCATCCGGAAAGTTAACTGGCCGTGAAAAACACGCAATTACTCGCTAACGGTGGAAGAATGTTCGTGTGGACAGAGATTTAGATGAAGGTAATAAATAAGTTAAACTAGGGAGAAAAGCGGAATTGGAGACCCCGCTCATGTTTTATATACCCGAATTAGTGTTAAGTAATGTCTTAAATTTGAGATCAAAGAGGTGAAAGATGTAAATTCTTTTAATAAGCACACTTAATGTAATAGATTGCTATGGATTGATTTTTATTAAAGTGTTAACTTTGTCTCTCAGAAAGTTTATAAACAATAAACTCCCATAGTATGGAATAATGGTGAATGAAATAACATCAACTCATTTTTGATACAAAAAACTTTTCATTATTAACCTCTGATTATTTCATAGCTGAGCCATATTGGTTGGATATTTTACTGCGGAAATATCGTCTGAATCTCTATTAGTATCCAGTCTGAATCAATGTCTCGTAGATCCTCTATTCATGCTATGAAATCATTGCTTTGTGAAATAAGTGAATTATAGCCATTCGAAAATCTTAATTTATCAAAATTTAAATTATTAACGTACTTATTTTAAAATTTAGTAACACTTATTCAGAATATGGGAACATACCAGCATCTCGATAATTACATCCCTCAATATATTATTTCGGAGCTATTTGTTCTGTTGGCTAATATAAAACCATGCCTTTAACGTGAAGTCGGTTCTTTAACTTTCTTCATATTGTAGTTGAATACTCAAATACAATTCATCGAACAGCAGAATTGAGTTTTATCTAAGTTTCCTTGTGTGTAAACCAGGTATTCCTTTATAGTTTTCAAGTTTTGAACGGTCCAAAGTTGGTATTCATGGTATGGCATTGGTATGCGCCCGGTAACTGTGAAGCTGCTTGCATTCTATTAATTTTGATCACTATTCATTTCCGGAGAACTATATATAGCCAGGTCTTTTCTTTAATATTCGAGAGACTGATATTTTTAGTGATAGGTAACCTGGCACACGCTTTTTTTTGCGTCTTGGACAAATGAATCTTTATTTGTGTTTCTCTATTCCTATATTTTGGTGAGTAAAGGACCATTGTATGTTTTCTTTCTCTATATTTTACTAATAAACGAATGTATGCACACGACTTTTTTCTGTTAAAATAACCAATAAATTTAAAGTAGCAGAGGTGGTTGACTTGTTTTAATGCTCATTTTATCTTTCCTGATTGGATAATAAAAATCTTATTGATTTGGTGTTCTAAAATGAATTTGAAAATTTCAGGAGGAAAAACTTTCACCACCATGATTAGTACTTTGAAAAGGCGATAACTTTTGGCGGTAATGACTTTCTAATTATTTTTATCAATAAGGCTTTGTTTCAGTTTATAAGGGGTACTTCATTACTGTAGTAAGAGGTCAATTTACATGGCCTAAATCATCTCCTTCAGTCATATTCATTCATTTCATCCGGTTTTATACAGGTACTTGTCATGATAACTATAAAATTTATCTCACTCACGTTAAATTACATGCATATGGAAGCTCGGGAGAAAAATAACGATACAAAGGAACTCTGAAAAATGCTGCATATCAATCCATTTTACGAGTTGCCCCAAATTACTGAAAAAAGTAAGTTCAATTTATCTGCAATCTTACGAGTAGCCCCAAATTGCTGAAAAAAAGCTAATTCAATTTATTACTACTGATGATGCTGCAATCAACCGAAATTAATTTTAAAATACTAGGAAACACGAGGATTTTTCTTATCAATTTGGGTAGGTGGACACGATATGGAACGAAATGATACAATTCGAGAGTTATTTTTTAAAATAATTTATGTAACTTTTTTATAAAAAGGAAGTACAAAAATGTTTTTTGTGGGTGGATTTTAGCACAATGCATCTACGATGCATTATTATACCCGTAGAAAATAGTTCAACATCGTCGAGGTATGATACATGCCAGTTCATTTTGTAAACTTAAAGCTAGATGTGAAATCGGCGAAGTCTGAGTTTAGTACGGTCCACCACTGGAGTGGCCTCCTCCCTGGTTTGCGTAACTGGATCCATGGCTTGAGAAACCGGATCCCGAGCTCGAGAAACCGGCACCGTGGCTTGAGGAATCAAATTGAGCTTGGGCTCCGTGCAGGAATGCTCCCGAACCAGAAGTTCCGTGGCTTGAATAATCAATCGGAGCCGGGGCCGGGACGCCGGGAACGAATCCAGACGACTGCCAGCCACCGTGACCGTGTCCGTGTCCATGCTCAACCTTCACGGGTACTTTGACCTCATATGGCACAGGAAACTTCTTGATCACCGGCACGGGAATCGGGCGCTCCACCTCAACCTGGCGCTCCCTGTTCACGTTGACTGGGACGTGACGATCGTAGTGGAAAGGCACGCTGACTGGAACACCCTTCTCGACTGTCACGGGGAAGGGCTTGTTCACCGGAACTGGTACCTGCACCGTCTTGTGAAGGGTCACCGGCACCGGCTTGTTTACTTCTACTGGGACCAGCCTCTCCTGCGTCACCGTGACGGGGACGGGGACGTTATGGTACTGAGGCACGGCGACGGGCTTGTCGATATGGACTGGCACAGGGACTTCCTTCACGACCGTCACGGGGACCGGTATCTTCTTCTCGAGGACGACGTCAATGGGCTTGGGGATATGCCTCGGGACGGGTCTCTCGACCTCAATCCTCACGGGGTACTGGACGGTCTTGTATACGGGTACGGGGACGGTCTTATGGATCGGGACCTTGACTGGGACTTCTTTGATGACGGGGACGGGTACGGGCTTTGGCACGTGGATGGGTCTTGGGTTGTCTACGGGAACCTCGACCTTGTATGGCACGGGTTTCTCGACGGGATAAGGCACCTGCTTGACAACGTGGACGGGGTACGGAACGGCTTTCTCAACCGGGTAGGTGACGATCTTCTCGACGGGGAATGGTACCTTCTTGATGACCGGCACGGGGACGGGCTTGTCAACGTGGACTGGTACGGGCCTGTCTACGGGAACCTTAACCTCGTATGTGACCCTCTTCTCCACGGGGTAGGGAATCTCCTTCACGACTGGGATCTTGACGTGGACGTTCTTCACGACCTCGACTGGTACGGGTCTCGACACGTAGATGGGACGAGGACGGTCCACAGGAACTTTGACGGGTACCTTGACTTCCCGAACGACGGGATATGGCACCTTCTTCTCGACCTTGACGGGGTAGGGCTTTGGAACATGGACTGGGTATGGCTGAGGTACTGGCACGCGAACGATTTTCACCTCAGGCTGAGGTTCTGGTTGCCACCCATGGCTGTGAGTTTTCCAGCCTGAATTCTGACAGCATGCAGGCCCATACCCGTAACCAATGGCCCCACGCTTGGATACCTTCTTATCTCCTTGCTGCTCCACTTCCTTTCCTTGTTCTACTGCCTCTTCCTTCACCGCAGTCTCCTCTGCTAAGATGCCAATGGCCAATAAGGCCACCAGTATCTGTACATATGAAGAAAAAATGAGAAATATGTCATTAGAGGCTGAATTGATGGCTATAATATTTATTAAGAGAAAATGATTAACTTTTATTTACGCATGAGTTAGAGTATTTGCTACGAGACAAGAATAGGTTTATTATCGCATCGTTTAAGGTGATATAATCGTCACTTATTTCGTTTGAAGTTCATTGGAAAGACCCTGGCTTCAGCCATGTTCCAGAATAATTTCATATTGATGATTAGGATCGGTAGTGTACACTTTATGGCGATAATGTTATGATAATAAATATTTTTAGCTTTTAGAATTACAAATAAGTTAAGTTTGATGTTTTGGTTGATTAGAATTACGGCCCATTCAATTCGTGCTGAAGTATATACCTTGATCTTGGCCCAAAATTTTTTCCCCATTTGGTAACTGTTCCTACTTTCTATATCAGATGGAAATTCCAAAGAAATTGGCAACGGAAGGCCTAACTCAGAGCCAATTCAAGCACTTTTCATTTCAGTCATCCAACCGGAGAACCCACAGACTTCTTTCTCACAATTTTCGGCGCGAAGATAGTTTTCTTGTTAGTGATTCGTCTCAAATTATATAGCCGTCAAATTTTTCTCTATGAAATTTCTTAATTATATTTTTCTCTTCTTACCACTTCCAAACTGTTGATTTTCCACATGCTTCGAGTTGCGGATTTATGGAGTGATTCTCATCCGTTATGTAGTCCTATTACTTATAAATTCATTCAAAATTTATCTAAATGTATCAATATAATCTTTTTCATTCATATTCCTGAGTAATTGGCAAACCAACTAACATTCTATCTCCACTGGCTGTCATTTTATTTTTTGCAATGCAGTACAAACTTCGATCATAGGATTGCTAAATTTTCTCTTCCTTTGCATTGATATGTTTATTTTTATTTATTTTTACTCTTAAATGCTTACTTAGTCCTTTGGATACAGTTTAAAGTCATTTATATTATCTATTTTACGAATAAAGCCTATCACGCGTGACACAAATTACTTTTTCTTCGGAGCCTTCTGGTGTTTTTTTTTAATGTGCCTGCTTTGTCATAAAAATTGTAATTAAGCCGACACTTGGTGACAGTATGAGCTTATGCCTACCAATAAAGCATTACTTCATATTTTATTAGCAATTTAAGTAATTGTTGATAATTTACAAAATTCTCGTATTTTTTAATGTCTTCGTCTTCACCCTTATGTTTTCATACTTACCTGCTAAACAAATTATCGCAAGCCAGCTCACCGCACCTGATAAGTTTTTGTAAAAAATGTTACACTTTTTGGCGAGGTGAAATGTTTTTATATACTGCGAAAGCGATGGGAATCACACCATCACAATAAATTAGTAACTGAACTTTTCACAAAACCGCGGCTTTTCTTCTCTTTTAGACCCGACCAGCGGTAGTGATTCAATAAGTTATGTTTTTTTGCAATCGATGCTTTTAAGAAAAAATTTTTATTCTGCAATGATCAGAAGAGGAAATATATTTTTTTGCAATAATTTTTTGCATGTATTTCCGTCAGTTCTCTGGAAAAAATGTTCCTTTATTGAGTATTTCCTTTTGATATGCGTGTTTCTTTTCTCTCGTTTTTTTGTCATTGATTGACGTCGAGCACTTTAAGCGTTTGATTTTTGTGAATTAATGCCTTTTTCTTTTTGACGCGGAAACATCATTTTCCATCCGCGGTCCGCAGTGAGAGTTAAAGCATGCGTTCCTCAATATCAAATGTTTTTTTACCGCCTCCTTAGGCGCTGAAACTTTCACGATCACTTTCAGGATTAATCTCGCAGAGGATTGATACAACCTTGAGCGTTGACCTAGAAATTGACGGCCAAGTTCCCAGCGAGTTTTTTTTTCCTCTCTTCACTTTTTCTCTCCCGCGCGGATTCGTATCCGGTATTTCTTGTTCCGCTGATCTCACACGCTAACTTGCAGCTCATACAAACCAAGTATTTAACTCGTTGAGATTTTAGCTATTATTTCCTTTCCCTTTTTTTTAATCGTACAGTGATTTTCTGAGAAGTTAAGAATCCTTTGAAAATTCCTGCCTTCCAAATTCTTCTGCGCTTGCTTTGCATTATAATACCCGAGGAATGCAACAAAAGCATAATTTTTGCCGTGTGAGTCAGTTTTTATTAAATTTTTGAAAAGTATCTTATGAATACCTGTTATGTTCGTTTGCAATAATTGTAAAGAATACTTGTATTGTCTTATATTTAAATACTATGCTAGATTTATTATTATATGAAAATAGCTATGACACATATGCTTAATAGTTTATATAATTAACCAAACCTATACTCCTCTAGTACATGTATCAATGAAAGAAATTGTTAAATTCAAATATTAATGCATGAACTCATATATTGCCCTCATTACCCAAGAAGTTATGTAAAAAATAGGAAGATATTTCTTTAAATAATACCGTAAAATAAATTACCTCTCAAAATTACTTTGTTCATGGAGGATGAAGACGATTTGCATGCATCTATAATGCATATGCTGAAAAATTTTGATCCCGAATTTGTCTATAAAGATCCGTTCTTCTTTGCATTTATGTGTTGGCGTTTAAGTATTTTTTGTTTGTCACTATTTTTTTTTACGCCAGAATACGCTGTTGCCATCACCTTATGGCCTTGCATTTTATCCAAGATATCTTAAAATTCAACATTTTGCTTGAAAAGAGGAGATGGTTGAACAAATGTCGGTCTTAAGAGGTACATCTTATTAAATTGTCTTCATTGATGTAACCTGAATATTAACAATCGTCGCTAATAGTGTACAGATTTCACCGATTTATTTAAAAAGCTCAGTTTCGTTATCATTTGATTTTTTCATTTGAAAAATTAATAAATGTGTATGACTTAATTGAACTTTAGTCATGATGCATAAAAAGACAACCATTTGATTTCATTATTGATTTCAAATCGAAAGTCACGGCTAACCTATCTTGCGAGTATCAACTGAAGTTTATATTTCAGGAGGCTGATTGTTATATTGTGTTTGTTTCCAATAGTTGTTACAAATAACTGTATCCTTTATATTGAAATAATTTGTAAGATCGATTATTTTATGAAAATAATCGAGTGTGCATATGATTAATAGTATAATAACATTATATTATTATAATTATTATTTATTTATTGCAACATTATATTTATTTAGGTGCTCTATTATGTCTAAAATTTCAATTTGGCCGAGTAAGCTAAAGAAATAACCCCTGGTATCCCTTGCGACTGGATGTTCTCGTGGGATGCAACAAGGGGAAAACCTTCCTTGTGGTGGCGAGGCCGATCTCCCCGCTAAGAGAGAAAGTTGCCAAGGGTTGGTGTTGCGCAAGCGACTCCCGATTTTCATGTGTCCATTTGTGAGAGAGGGGTTGGGCGTTCTTCTTTATGATTTCGATCAACCCGAACATTGAGAGGAAAATTGACTGCTGCAACGATCGTGTGTGCCCTTTTCCATAAATATAAACGAGTTATGCTGTTTCTATAGATTGTTTTTGTGCTCGATGAAGGATGAAAAGAAATTGAATCGCCATTGTTCCGAGATTAAACGTGATTTGCAATGCCTTTGCATTCGATGTTTGTAGTAAGCGTTTCATCCTTCAAGCAATTGAGCATTAAGCTTTGTATCCACGCTAATTGGTAGACCAAAGCGAATGTGACGTGACAGCAATTAAAAACATGAGCAAATATTGACTGAAATCATGTTATGTAGTGGGTTAAATTTCATTTCTTAGTGCATAAATATCGTTCGTAGCCTAACTCATGTAAAACAGGGTCGTTAACTTACGAACATGGCGTCTTTTTGCGATTTTTTCCACAAAATAACCGATGAGAAACTACTCCATTTAATAAAAATAAGCTCAATAGTCAACACACAAACCTGTACGGCTGATCGGCCACTTGGATTATCTTGTTTATATCATATAAAAATATGATATATACTAGAAAATAATATAATATGGCATAATATAATATAACATAATCAAGAAAAAACGTTTTACAGATATTCCAAGTATCAAATTAACAAATTAGTGATTAGAAAAATATTAAAGCATAAGTGTAGAAATTCTGTAAAAGGGATAAATACATCGTTATGTTGTACGGATCCTCTGCTAAATTCTCGAAATTAAAGAATAAAATACGGAGACATGAGTTTTATAATCAGTAATCAGTAATTTTTGGAAAAGTGGATTTTTAGGCCAATGTCGTTGAACTATTTGTCTTGTACTGAACAAAGACAGTAAAACGCCCCAAATCCTTCAAGTATTCATCCGGTGATGGTAAATAACATGTATATAAAAGAAAGTAGGTACGGATCAACAATCCAAAAGAAATGCTCGGAACGAGGTCACAAAATCCTGCATAAATTTGTCACTTCGCTAATCCACTTTCCATTTCGCAGCCACACCTTGTGGTCTCGACGTTGGTTTCCAGATGACGTTTCCTGTCGCTTTATTCTTTCCTTAAGAATCCCTTTCTGTTTTTATTTTCATTCATCGTAGGCAGTTCTAATTTTTATTGGTTGCATTTTCTTGTTAGCATTAATCGCTTAGCGTCCGACCCACATTATGAATGACCAACTACTACCAATCTACAGCGTTGTTAATTGGAGAAAATTGATAAATCCTACTTTCTCCGATTGAGATGCAACCTAATTATGAAGTAGCTTAACGCTTTCAGAACGTATTGTTGAATGGATAATTCTTCTTGAAGCTGAAAGGTATTTGAAATTTCACATTTATGCATATTCCATTTAAATTGGCTTTAAGAAAACTTAGAGGTTATCTATCTCTTGAAAAAGGGTAGCTTTTAAGAGGTAATCAAGATAACTTCGCGTGGATAAGACGTGACGCTCGGTTAGCTGTGGCCTTATAAAAAATAGTTACATATTATTTCACGAGTAAAGTTCGAAAGTTTTCAGCACCGATGATTTCACAACCTGATACGTTTAAAAACTGCAGAGGTTCACAGGAATTCTTTTTAAATATTTTTTCTATCTAAAATTCTATTGATATTATTTTTTTGCTATGAAAATGCTACGTATTTTATTCATAATATTGACTAATGTTTTTTTTGCGTGGACTTACTACTGTAGGCACTGATTTTAATTTATACATGGTTATCTTCATGGTTATGGATTGTTAATCAGCTATTACATCGTTTCACATCGTTTATTTACGCAAATATTTCAAATAATTTCCTTGGAGCATAGGTCAAATGATATATAGCTATGCTCACGCAATTTATTTTATAATGATTTTATGACATTTAGAAAATGGATATGTAAAACGTTCATTTATAATATTGTAACCATGGGTATTTGTGAAAAGAAATACTTTTCGTAGTTTTAGTAAGCATATATAAACTGATTTTGAAGGATAAATTCCAAAATTATGGCTGTTTCAAGTCAGCGAGTTATCTATTCAAAGGAAAAAAGTTCGCGAATTCCCTCTTGGTAATAATATCACTTACTTTGATTTAACATTATTAATTGCCTTTATCAAAATTATAGATGCACGTAATTCCAAATCTTAGTCTCCTTTGGAGTATAATCAACCTTTTCTGGGACCCTCGTCTCGTAATCCTTTTAATTATAGTTTTAAGCTCTGTTTTTGGGATTATTTAGAATTATATGCATGCATCACTCATTAAATGCATTATAACGTCGTCGTCACAATTGATTTTTACTATTTTTCACGTGGTCATTCTCATGTTTACAGCACGATTGTACGTGTGGTCTTACTAGAGAGAAATGTCACATCTGACCTTGCATGTCCGTCCGCCACTAACGTGCGGAGAGGTCCTTGAAAACCTCTCGTAGCGAGGACTGCTGCCATCTCTCTGTTGTTTAACTGAGCATTTTTATTTCAGCACTCGGATGACGTTATTTTGCATTTAACGAGCGATGCGATATCCCAGCGTTAGTACGCACTCTCGCCGCCTCTCCGTACTGGCGCAGGCACACACTCTCTCACTCACTTACCGGCAACTTCATGTCGATCTCGTCTCGTGCACCACGCTCGGTGTTTTGGGAGGGGGTGTTCCGCCGCTTGAAGCACCGAAAACCGCTTTGCCGCCCGTCTGAATCGCCAGCCGCGTTATATACGTCTGCCTGCGGACGCCTTGCCTTCCTCCTCTGCTCATCATCCTTGGACCACCCCTCTTTTTCTTCAAACCAGAGCCATCCCCTCCAATCTTTCACCTCCCCCACCCGTCTCACAAACACTTTCCCTTAGCGCTCCGCCTCCAAAGGGTCCCCTACCCCTCCAGCTACTCACTCGCTCGTTGAAGTCTCCGACTACCCCCACCCGTTGAAGTCACTGCCCCACCAGGGAGACTGGGGCATCGCGACGGTGGGAGATCCCCACTGGACGCCCTCTCCTCCCCGCATCAACAAGTGTACAACTTCTCCCCACTCCTATGAGCCTCCCGCTCACCTCACCCCATCGCTCAGTAACCGCACGCTTTCCTCCCCCTCCACGCAGTGCACTAAGAAAGGCCTTTCTCCTCCACCTCCCTCCCAGACCTGCTCGCCCAATCCCATCGTTTCAGTCGGTCCTGTAGAGTCCACAATATTTTCCTCCACCCACCCTTGTCCCCTTACTGCGTTTTTGTCCCCATCCCATCCTCCCCCTGTTTCAATTCATCCTACCCTCCTCCTTCTTCACCAACAAGCCAGTGTTGCGCCACTGGTCACTCATCCACGATTCCCAAGGAGACGGGATGTCCCAAAAGAGTCTTAAACGCACGTCTTCGGCAGCACTCAGTTGTGTCAACCACCTCCATTGAAGCATATATCGAGTAACGCACGCTTCTCTGTGACATTTACTTCCGGCGTGAATTTTCGACGTTGCATATTGCGGTGGAATCCATTTCCTGGACTATATCCGTTTCCGCATGATATTTCACTCGCGCCATTTATTTCTCCATTCCCCTAAGACTTTTGTCAGTGTTGGTCGGTTTAGTCTCTTAGTTAGAGGGTAACAGAGTTTTTAGTGATAGGAATTCACACGCAGAAAGGAGATTTTGGTGAATTTATGCCATTTGTTTGATGAAGGTGAACTAGAGGGCTTATGAGCGTTTTGAGTGCCAAGTATTTTTTTAATTTCCTAAATAAGTAAAGGAATGCAGAAGCACACAATTAAACAGACCGTTAAATATTTTCAAAAAAAGTAAGTCAATTAAGGAAATAAAAATCGAGGGAAAACCGCTTTGACTAATCTTTGACAATACCGGCCAATCAAATTGATCGGGTCGTCAGGAAAATTGAATTTAGAAATTGAATTTTGTAAAATGAATGAACAGTAGTATCAAATGCATGAATATTTTTGGTGAAAAATTGGTTTAACAGTATTTTATTTGAGATTCCAAGTTCTTCCGAAGAATTATAAAATTATAGCGTTCCGTCATTCTCCTTCTTAGTCTCCCAGAAAAGCAGCTCGCTCGTAAAATATTCTTCCTATAGCTTGAGTCGTGGTTTCAAGGCATTTACAACTAAGAAGTCTGTACGCCTCCTGTAATGTACCTGTAATGTAGGAATGAGTAAGCGTTGCTCGTATCCTCGAATTTGGATGCAGAATTTTATCTTCATAAGATTGTCGAATTCACTAAACAGAAATGATATAACATTCTTAGACAGGTAAAAGAGTATTATGAATGTTGATTGCATCATCCACTGTCGATAACAAATCTCATTTCCTGAGTATTAAATATTATGGTGGGTTACTGTCCTGAACCAAAAATAATACATGGTGGAAGTGCTCTTCCACTTTCATTCATATTCAGAGGCTACTTCTCCTTTTTAATGTTCATGTGAAAGACTTTATAATGGTTAACGTGCTAAAATTTTTAAGGGAAATCATCGTTAAAGGTGCGCCAATTCTGGTTAGGTTCATTGGGTAGATATGAAATATTTGAAGCATTTTATATGAGAGAAGACGATTCCCTCCTTTCGGCGGTTTAGTGGAAACATTAAAGGTTCCGTACGTTATCCGTATATCTCTCGCAGGAAAGAAAATGTAGGAGTTCCTGGAATCCGGATTTCTTAGATCTTGACGATAAGCATGATATTTATGGCGTATTTTATAACGTATTAACTAATCAGTTATTTTTTATCTTTAATTACGAAATTCCACTCAGACAAGAAATAGATTACGATTGTACGATAATCCTTTATGATAAGGCAGATAACGTTGTAAAGGCACAAATTAAATTGAAGGAAATACAACGATAGTTCTTCAGGCACAAATTATTCATAAATTAGAAATTGGGATAAATGAAAAAAGTATAAAATTATGCATCAATATATTTTACCTTTTCATAATATCCGGTGTTCACCTGTGCTACAATTGTATTACGTTTTAAACTAAATGCTTTTGTGTATCCTGTTTGATATTGAATTCTTGTGTATTTTAGGCCATGCACGATTATTGATGGCCTCTTATTCCCATCATTGGGACGGGAGCGAGATGTCATTTCTCAAATTTCCAGTCTTTCCGGTGGCCATTCTAAGAATATAATAGCACCATATAACCTATGGAGTTACGTATTATGTAATACATGCTAAATTGTTGAAATACGTGTATTTAAGGTACGTTTCACTCACCAATGCATTACGGAATTTCACATTTTTTTCACCAATGGTATGAGGAAAGTCTCGGTAATTATATACTACAACCTAATCTTCTATCGACGCGTCGTAGGTTAAATTTCTAAATATGCTGTCAAAGGAAGGCCTCACTCATCTGCATGCTCATTATATTTACACCATTCACCCTCTCTAATACCTATTTGGGACCCGCTTCCAACGTACTCTTTCTCATGAATTTTAATGGGGTGTCTTAAATTTCTTAATCAAATCAACGCACGTGGATGGAATACATGTAAAAAAAACTTTCCAAACAAAATTTCTGGATGCACTTCCAACTCAAGTTTTATGATGAGTTAGTTCTACACTTCGTATGGTTAACAATCCCGGAGAATATGGACTATGCATAACGAAAAAGAGGACGTAGGTTTCAATAATCTTATATATATCTTAAAATAGGGTAGTGCGGTATCCTTTGAGATAATATTTTTGGAAAGGATTTTAAATAATTAAGTTTCATGGTTGGTAATAGAAAATAAAGCAGTTTTCAGTAACATATTCGAACTAGTATTCCAACGAACGATTTCTAAAGGAAGTCGATTCAATTAAAGAAATTTGCTCGTTTTGTTCTCCTCGGGTTGTTATAGTGGCTAGAGTGTTGGTTCTCTACCCTGTGGGACCGAATTGGAATCCTGGTGGTGGCCGAGATTTTTCTGAGACTGCGCGATCCTTGCTTAAGTACATTGTGGAAAGCAATACAAGTATAGAACTCCGTCCTTCGGATGGGACATTAAGTTGTAGTCCCCTTGACGCCTTCTGATAAGAGCACCCTTATGCCATCTCTACTGTTTTCCTTCTCTACCTTTCTCTCTTGGCGCATATGATATAAGCTATTAATTACCTCATCTCAGTATCTACATACATACGTTAAAGTAAAAATATGCTTAATGGGGCTGGGTTGTTGTGGTGATTAGATTGTTGACTCCCCACCCCATGGACTCGGGTTCAAAACCCGGCGGTGGCAGAGAATTTTCAAAGACTGACCAATCTCTACTTGAGTTCTATGTGGAGGCAACTTCAAGAACAACACTCTGTCCATCGGTTGGGACGTAAAGCCATGGTCCCCTTGGCGCCTTCCGTTAACAGTACTCTAATTCCGGTTTTCTCACCTCTCTTCCTTCAATACTCTTCACTTTCGGCACAAATGACCTCAGATGTCGGTTGTCTCCTCCAAATACCATTCATTGGTTTGCGTAAGGGAGGATAAATCTTACCGCATGCAACTAGAGTCAGAAGACCTGTATTTCCATACATTTTTCTAACTCACTTCTTTATTATGGCACCTGTATAGGTATACAAGAACCATTAGAGGGCTTCCCTCATCGGGAAAATAATCTCAGGTGTCGCTCGTCTTCTTCAGTTATCAAATACTAAATATGCTTAATATTTTGAAGTCGAAGATTAAGTAACGATAATTTGTACCTACAACTATTATGGTATTACCTAAATATTAAAAATATGTGGATAAAAATGTATTTCGACAATCATCTGTGGATTTTGGTATGCTCTCGAATATGGCACACGAATTCCACCCGCCTTTGCGCCTCGTTCATCTCGTGCTGCGTGGGCGTCGCTTCTCTTTCTCTCTGCGTTCTCTCCATCCCTTCTCCAGGTTATCCTCCCCACGTACACATCTTCCCTTTCGTCCTTGGACCCGTGAACGAGCTTTCTCCGCCGAGAAATGCTCTCCAACGAGCGGCGAATTAGAGGCAGACCTGGCGGTTTCCCCACACGCGCCCGCCCGCTGATTTAGAGATCTCTACGCCCGAAAAATCTCTTTTTGAGCATTGTGGTGCTCTTCCATTCAGCACCTCGTCAGCAACTTTTTTAGCACGTGCAGACGACCCGCTGATTTTTGGAATGTAAGAACTCCTCCGAAAGGATCTGTCCCCGTACGATTCCACGAAAGTTGGTGACTGACTGATGTCTGTGCAATTTTAGGGGAGTTAAATAAGTGAAATGTACTCATAGTGATTTTTACATATGTGTTTAATGTAGAGCATTGAATATTTTACTTTGTTGAACAAACTGAAAGGTAGTAGCTACTTTGGTGAATATTTTCACAATGCAAAGATGTCTTTACTATTATCAAAATGGGTACTTAGGAGTGCACAAAGTTTAGGTCATCAAATAATTCCCAAGTTATGTGTCGCAATTACTTAGCGTTCGGTAAATTATTTTTAAGTAAATTTATATTGAGGAATATAATGAATGAATAAGCTTTAACTTATCGCTAGTGGTATTTGCCGCATTTGGTTAATATATTTAAGGTTGAAATGGATCAACTTTTATGCATGATAGAGATTATTACGTTTTGGATGTATTTGCAAGTACCATCGTACCAGTGGCGCCGACTCCATGGGGCCTGAGGGGGCCCGAGCCCCCTCAAAAATTCGTTATGAGTGTGAGGAAAAACTGTGTCAGGCTTGTCGATTTTTCCTTGAGTGTCCAGACATCGAGATTCGAGTTTTCAGGGTTCTAATGTTGACCGTATGACTCTTCTAAAATTCTTAAAAAACTAAAAAGTCACTACTTATAAAATTTCTCGGGGCAAGATCCCCGGTTTGGGTCCCCCAATATTTTGTGTAAGTCGGCGTCCCTGCATCGTACCCTAGGTTCCAAAACCTTTGTTTGGACCATTGAAGGAGGATAGTTATTTGGAATATAATACGAAATTCTCACCAATCCCTGTCTGTGAGAATGCAGCTTGTAATAGTTTAAATCATGATGTGGTGATTGGAAACGGTTATTTACGGAAGAAAATTTGGTATATAGAAAGTTCATCATTGAATTGCAATTCATTGGCCTCAGACGCTTGGAGAAGGAAGGACAAATAGGCTGAACCCTTGGAGAGGAGAATACTGCAGAAACAATGAGGCAGGAAGAAGGTTTTGAGGTTGGGATAATATTGGTCCTCATCTTTTTTTTTATTTTGCGGGCTGTTTCCTTTTCGATGCATCGGCCCGTGGCATAATCGTGACTCTGCCGGTGCATTCATTATTCAACTCCGCCGCTCGGAGGCGTGGGAAGACGAGTGAATCATGCTTTCTCTTCTGCCTCCGGCGGAGGATGTGCTTTCCAAAAAAAGACCCCGGCAATTCGTCACCGTTTTGTCTTCCTCGGTTGGCCTTACGTCACTGTTGGGTGCCTTTATTATTCGATAATTTGTGGGAAGGACCTTCCAAGGTTGGAAAGCAATACGAGGTTTCTCGCTGTTGTTTTGGATTTTCGAAAAAGGTTATGGGAGACGGACGAATCATGGGAAGGAGTGGTAAATCTAGCATATGGGCCGGGTAAACAGTCAAGGTTTGAGCATCATGAAGGGAATTTACTTATGATCTCGGTAATTACCCAAAGAAAGGACAAAGGGTATAGACGATTTTATGAGCGCAGCATCTTTTAATCATTTAGGTGGTACTGTTATTTTTTGAAGGAATTAAAAGGACACTTCTTGTCCAAAAAACTTCTTCTTCTCTTTTAATTAAAAAAAAGTCATTCTTGCATGATTAATACCCTTTTCTCTCGTCTTGAAAAATCATCTGATATGTTATTTATTACTGTAATTATTTTAAACGATTCAGTGTCCGGCGTGATGCGGTGGAAATCTTTGATATTCAGCTTATTAAAACAAATTGTCTGTTTCCACACTATTTTATTTTCACCGACCATGGTTTCGGCAACTTGTGCCATTGTCCAGGTACATAGCCCTTTAATGAGCTGTAATTATTTTAGCTATTTTTAAAAAGGTTAGTTCAATTATGGTAATATAGCTATAAATTTAGTCCAAATTCAAGGTAAGTATTAATAAAATATGGTCCTCTCAATAAATCAGATTATAAATTAGGATGCAACTAAGTTACTTTCGGGATTGGTATTTGCTCTCAGGTATGAATTCATGCTGTATCATGCGCTCCAAAGTTAATACCTCATACACATCGATGAGATTGAAACACGAATACTGCTCTTCAGTGGGATTTAGACGTTTCAGCATCTAACATGTTAATCCCAACTAATCGTAACTGTTACACTAATCAAGGTAATTACTTCCAGTTAAACCGGAACTTGTATTTAGTTACCACTTCGAATGCATCATCTTGGAAAAATAACTATTCGTATTAATAGCATGTCATAAATTATCTAATACCATACAAGAAGCCTAGAATCAATGCTCCCAATTACGGATTCCTTGTCGTTTTAGAATTTTATTATCTATTTGATGAGTGAAAATACATAGTTTTAAAACTATACTTTTGGTTAAACATACATTTTAAAATGTTTTTTATACTCCATAATCGGTATTTATCATGTATGGGCAGATTAATTTAACTGAGTGGATTTCTTGAAGCAATCGTTTGTTAGGTGGTAACCATCGAATATGCGTCAAAAATTGCCTTATTTTCAGTTTCTAATCATCATTAGTTATAAATTGATAAATTCACGATATGACGGTTATTTGATATCTTTCCCAGTGCTGGTGCTGCCAATCATTCACTCATCACTTTTCATTTGTTGATAGCAAATTCATAAATATGTTCGTTAACTTGTTATATTTGCGATAATAAACCATACTGACTCAGAGTGGTCTTTAGATGCCAGCTTGTGTATCCGTTATGGTTTTACAAAACTAAATTACAAAGCTGCAGCACCCGAGCGAAGTTTATCTCGCTTGCGTCACTTGCGAATTATCGAGAAGTTCGCGCTCTTCGAAAGTGACGTAAAAGTGAGTTCAGGTAGAGATTTCCCTTTACTCGCAACTTTTGTGTTTTACTCTGAGACAATGGGCACCTGTGTTAACTTCCCACTTGAATGCTCCCACGATGAGATGGACGGAAAGGGATGATACATTTTTTTTCACGCATGCGCATTTACTTTCGTATGCGCACGCGTGTTTTTCTGCCCCTTTCTCTCTCTCTCTCTCTCACCTTGAAACTTACGCTTTCGCTCCGTCTTTCCTTTTTTATGCTTTCTCCGCTCGCAGCGATCACGAAACAAAACTACTGCGCACTGTTTAAGGAGGGAAAACCATTCGAAGGATTTGATGAGTCCGGAGCAAAGTTTCGCTATTTTTTCGATCCTAATCTTGTTTCTCACGGATGAAAACAAGATTGAATTAGTTGAGAAACATAACCGGATGAAATAGTAGATAAATGAAATGGTTGTGAGCGTTTGCTGTAGATGTGAAATGACGTCAAAATAGAGAAGCAATTGATAAGTTTCCGATGAAGTGGTAGAATAACCGAGTTTATAAAAATAATGACTTGTAGATATCTTCGTTTTCATTTCCATTTCATTAACCGTAATTTAGCAGTTTATAATGTCTGAAATAACTGAAATGGAAATATCGTTTGGGAAGCAGCTATGGGTAAGTGTTCGATAAGTGTAGTAAAGTAATGGAGTTAATGATGACAGCTCAATTAGCATTTTCTTAGGGAAACGCGTTGAATTAGTCACCTGAATTTAAATCATGGGTTATAGCCGCTTCATTATATTTTAACTATTTTCAGCAACATTCGGCTTTTCGTTATATCACTATCATCACCTTGAGCTATTGGAACAGCGTTAGTCTTGTTTATCCTGAGTCTGGTTTTTGTCCCAAAATGTGGAGAATTAACTTGGAAAAAAATTAAAATGAGGAAATGTTTTAGTTTATTTATACTCACAGTCTTGAACACCGGAAAACACGAAGAAGAAATAAAATAAGGTGGGAACAACCGCAGGGCCCCGGAGCGTTTTGTCAAAGGCGAAAATTTCTATCCAATTCGTACACTTAAATTTGTAAATACCAGGTAACTGATCAAATATTTCAAACTGTCGCGAATATATTAAAACGTTTGGATATTAATTAAATAATTTTGGTTTCAAAAATTCAGGTTAAGTTGATGCCAGTGAAAATAACGTATGCTCAAGCCCAATAAGAAACTGATCAAATTATGAATAAATGATTGAGTTTTTGGTAACAGATAAGCTTAAAGCTTGTTTGGGGTATGTGGAAGGCCACGAGATAATATAATATATTTCAGCCGGCGATCAAAGACCGTGATGTTGAATACAGCCATATAGATAGTGAGTCCGTGAATCGTTTCAAATCTGGCTGAAACCGCCATTCTCCTCTCTGCTGAAACCCATGAGTGTAGCTTCAAATCTTTGCAATGTGAAATTCTTAGTTTCAGAACGTGTGCAACTGAAAATTTCACGGGAAAGGCATATGTCTCCCTAGTCTGAACGTGTGACTTTTTTACTATGCAAATGAGGCGAAGGACAATCTCTATCTTTATCTGTGCAACCAAACTTGGGATTCAAACACTGAATGGGTGAAGAGTAATCATAGTGAATGATCCTTTGGATAAAACACCCGATTTCTCTCGACCTTGATGCAAAAATATGTGTGGTCCTTCTTCCTATTTCCAAATGCCGCGGCGGCCTCGTGTTGATAGAAGTAGGAGAAAAGAATGAACAAACAAACGCAAGCGATCATTCCGCAGCGCAATGCGGCCTAGGGAGGAGAAAGAGAGGGAGAGTTTCGACCTTCGAGAAATAAACAACCACCCCTCACGTTTATCGTCGTCTCCTGCGTGAGCCGACAGAGGTCAGCATTATGCGTTGGGTGACAACAGAGGTTGAAGTTGCTTGGGAACAAAGGAGGGGGATAAACAAAGTGAAATAGAGAATCGCTCGCTATCCTCTGACGAAAAGAAATGGTGTGGACAGCATATTTCGAGGCGGAAACGGTTTCGGATAGATTGTCACGTCTTCAGAAACATCTGTCTGAATTGATGCCGTTCAAGTCCACGGGGTGAAAACACGACTGAATCTTAGGTGTCAAACTGAGTATTACTGTTCTTTGGGCAATGCCCTTCAATGAGGCTGGTTCGTCCTCTTCTTCGTTACAAGTCAATGCTTTGTAACTTTTTTTTGGATGAACTGAAGCCCGCTAGTTTCGCACATTCACTCACCGAAACCTAACAAGAGATATATTTAGACTCCAACGTTGCTATGTCTTAAAAAACATGACGCCCCTCTTATTACTGGTCACAAGTAGTTCATGTGCATAATTTCTTTGCTTTGCATCGGTGACCATCTGAAGAATTGGTAGCCATGAAAGTTTGCTCCTCCAGATATTAATAAAACTTGCAAAAGGATTCCCTTTGAATCCTTATTCAACGTTTACTATTCGGTGTACAGTCAATCATTTTCACGGGTGGGGTTGTAAGAAATTTCCGAGTTATTCTATTTTTTGAACTTCTATTCGAATTGTAACATTAAATTTTTTTTACATTAAATGGAAGTTTTTCGTAATATTTTAAGATCTACATTTGTTTTTTATTATCATTTACATAAACTGTATTTTGTACCTCAAAAATTATATTCCTTAATATTTTAGGTCTAGATAAGATAATTTGTTTTATTTTATCATTTACGAAAATTTCATTTGAAGCTAAAAGTATATTTATGGATGGGAGAGAAAAAAAATTTCTCTATTCGTTGTATGCTTTCACCCAAGAGATTGTATGTGAATGTAGTGGTTCTAAAAATATTGTTTTATGAATAAATTTCAAGCATCTGTATTTCTTAACTGTGTCAATCGAATAATAAAGACGATATATCGATTGACGAATCGAATAATAAAGATTGATACTTTAAAAGCTACCAGTAGGATATTTGGCCTGTTTGATAAATGCATACGACTGTGGCAGGATTTGAATTTGTTTGATCCTAAGTCTGAAACCATGCTCATTAGGCCATTTGGTCTCATGCTACTTATTAATCCTTCATTTTTCTTTCCCATTGGATATTATTATAAGTTTCAATCGACGGTTTTGGGTTACCTATTCCATTTTCACGGGCCGTTGGACACTTCCTAATCAATCAGTCATTTTTGTCAATCAATCAATTTCCCGTTTTATCATATATTTTTAATGACCAATAGTTCAGAAACCATGGATATAAGTCGTTACTTGCTTCTCGGAAACAATCATAGAACAAAGTTGACGTCATCATGGCATCCATCTACCCATCATAGATACTGCAAGACTCTCACCTTACAAAGAACTTCTTGTGTGGGGCACCAGGTTATGAAATCCTTGTTGGACGACGCGACGTTTCAATTCGCGAATGGAATATCATTTAAAAGACATAGGTGAGTCCTTTGAGCATGCTGCTGGACATCACCGCAAAGACATAGATTTTTGTAGAAGAGTATTATTTCCGTCAAAAATTATTGTAAAATTTATTTGCCGACATGACTCAAATTTCGTATTTGGGTCAAGAAAACGAACAAACCCCTTCCTTGTAGTGGTTAACCCATGGTTAGGCAGCATACGCAATAAACCATACTCGATTGCAGAAGGTAGCGTGATGTGCTGTTGAGAAACCAGCGAGAGAAAGGTGTTGGCCGATGAAAGAAAGTTCCTACTGATAAATGGCCCTGTAATGAGACGATGTTTCCTTCTCCCGCTCTTTTTTCGTAGGATGCTGAGTTTCCTCGAATCCAGGTTACGTGAATCATAAGAAAGATACGTTGCATACAATGCCTCTCCTTTTTAGAGTGTAACAATTAACATATTTTTTAAATTCATTTTTTAGTTTCCTTAAACTGTATTCTGAAAAAAATATGTGCATAATTACCGGCAAACGCATAGTATGTCTGGCCATATCTCGCTGAAGCTCAGAATTATATCAGTGCAAGATTTTTTTGTGTCGTTAGTAGGTGCATTTTAATCTCAACGTTGCAACTTTTTTATATTTATATACCCCAAAAATGCCGCCATAGTGGGCCTTTTTCATATGTGAGGGATAGCAGGTAACAATAAGGAGAATACAGGACAGACGGGAGCTACCTAGACAGTAATCTTTTCTCGGGTGTCCGCGCGCGTAAGAAAATATGAGGTAGCCGACGTTTTGGGAAAATTCAAGACTTCAAATTTTTAAACTGTAGCTTTGATGATGGGTAATGAGACGGAACTTAACCTTGGCTGGCTACAGTTTTCTTACCCGTGCAGAAACTCGAGAAAAGTTTATTCATACCTTGAATATACTCGAACCCTTAGAATTAGTAGGCGAGGATCCCGACGCCGTTAAAGAAATAATACCATTAACACATTCAATGCGGGCTCGATTTTCATGCAAGTCGTCAGAATAGGCCGATAAAATAATGACCAAAAATAGAGGTTTTCGCGCCATATCTTCCGTTCAAATACTACGATTTACAAATGGCGCACACGGGTCGAAAGAGGGAATTAAATAGGCTTAGATAGAGCGACAAAGGGTTGAAAGTAGCATAAATATTCTTCGCACAAAATACGTAAAACCCTCGTTCATATGCTCCTCTAGCTCCTATGCTCTCCCACACCTTCTGCTTGTTAATGGTTTCTCCGGGAGGTCACCCAGATTTTTAGTTCGAATCTAGGAGGAAAGGGAAGATACGACGAGGAAAGTTGAATAAAGGGACCCAAAGGACGGTATTCATCTATTCATAAAAGTAAACCGCTCCTCGATTTCTAGCTTTACGCGACAAATGGATTCTTGATGTGAAATTTAGTCCCTCAAAGGTTAGAATTTTGCACAAAGCACCATTAAGGGTATTATATTTAAGTTACACTTCTGCGCTATTACCTAATCCTTTAAATAACTGCAGGACGTTAGTAAACGCTATAAAATGAACCTTGAGTTCAACCTTAACTTTAACTAAACGCTCAAGTTAATGAATATTATTATTCGTTAGTAATGGATTGATTTGCTATTTTCATAGCAATAGTTTCTTCAAGTTTATATTCATCACCAGTTAATGAATATAATATTGTAGCTACTATTGCTACTATAGTCTAGCTAGCTACTGACAGTCAAAAGCATTGAATTCTATGAAACTGATGGAAAGGTTTGCGAATTCATCGGCAGTTGCTTAATAACTTAGCTGTAGCTAATATTAAAGAATTGGTTTCATTCAAATTTACATTTTTGAAAGCAGGCTTTATTTGAAATGAATGCTTCATGGAGCTCGTTTTGTGTGACCCACCCGTGGACATGGAATTTTTTTCTCACTTAATTCCAAGCTTGAATTTTCATAAAAGTATATTTGTAAGCTATGTGCGAAGCAGATTATCGAAAGAGGAAATTAATAATACGAAAAACAGTACTATAGGCTTGAAACCATTGCTCGGTTATTAATGCCTTAGCGGTTAATAATAATTGTTTTACTTTAGGAAAAAAGCTGGCCGTACTTTCGGAGGCACCAGAGCCATAAATCGTTTGGTGTGATATGGTTCTCTTAGTATGGAAAGCAGAAATTCCAGCTTCTTCGTTCGGCCATCATAAATTCCATTTAAAGACTTGAAGACAATTTGATACAAAAATTTTGATTTCCTCGCCGAGAGATATTTTTATGATCAATATAATTGAGGTAAAAACACTTTCTAGTTGATCGCACTACAGCTGTAATTTCATCCTTTGCCAGTTTTCACTTTTTAAGGGGGACTTAACTGTTGTTTTTTAATAGTGAAAAAAAAGTTTTTCCGAGAAAACCGGTGAATTCTGACAAATTTTCTAAGTTATTTCATCCCAGGTGAATTACTCGTTCCGGTGTCACCGAATTCCATGATGCTGCTGGTTACATAATAATTTTTGTCTCATGTATTTTCTCCTTCTTTGTGCCTGGATTTCTGAATCGTAATATTAGTATATCTCCTCTTATTTAGTTTTAAATTGATCGCTTTAAAATGATTCACATCAATATGAAATCTGTTTTCCCACAGAGTTAGGTTTTTGAACATTTCAACTTTTCGATCAATAATTTCTATGTTTTTTAATTTGAGTTATATTTTTATATTCGACCAACGATTTTATTATCTACTAATCGTGGCTCACGTAAAATTTATTCCTCACATGTGTAGAGGGCGAACACTTTTATTTTTTGTACTGCGCTAAGTTTATAGAACTCAAAGAAGTGTTTAGTGGGTGATGGTTTCACTTGGTAAGAACATGCACACTGTGCACAGTGAACTGGTTATCTCTATGCAGTTGGTGTTTATATTAGAGTAGAGAGTTTTTCCTCACATTATTACCAGACAGCAATCGATATTAAAAGTATTAATTGATGGCATGTATCTGACCGTATGTACGCAAATGCTTCGACAGTTTTCTTAGGGAGAAGCCATTGTCTACGTAATTCATATTTTTTAGGCTCACATTCCACCCATCGAGAATATATTTCACAATATTTGATATTTAGCGTGTACGGAAATTACGCTTTACGTTGAATTGAGTGGCCAAACGTAGACACAGATTTTATGCGTAAAATTAGAACTCTTACCATATTATGACACAGGCACAGTTTTGCAAACTCAAGGTTAGTCCCTTGCCCCAGAAAAACACTCATTTTTTACTGCTAGACATTACGGAAATACTCTGCGATTCTCAAGTAATCTTTGCATTAAACCAAAATGCCGAATTCTAGTACATGCCTCAATTGATTTGTATAGAGCTTAACGCATACTTAGTCACTGGTATGTTCAGCCGAAGCACTTAGAAAAGGGAAGCCTTTACCATGAGTCACCTTCGATATCTCACGAATCTGCATCGATCGTAATGTCATATCTCAAGAATTCGATGAGAAAGTGTGCTTAGATGGCACTCGGACCTGAAACGGAAATGGTGTCGTCAGTAACCTTGCGCTTAACCTACTTGGCCTCCACCCCGTATCCTATCGTAATGGTTGCGGAAACAGTCATGAAAGTCAATTCCGTACGTAAAAATATATTTTTGTGGTATGTTGCCTGTGGTTTTAATGAATTTTTGGTGAAAGGAACATCTCAATGACCCATTATAACCCAATGTTGCTTTTAAGTGACATCAGAAATGTATACATTTTCAGCTCTATTCATGGGAGATTGAACCTTCGTGTTCTTTTGCGTTGTAACGTTTAATGGCGAAATATGTAGATGCCACAATAATTATGGTTGAGTTGAAAATTTTCTCATCTTTTAAATGAAAAGTCTTGAAATTCAATTTCTCCCCGAAGCAGCCTTGGGTTAGAAATGGTTAATATGTTTGAAAGAGTAATTAAGAGCAATTAGTCCCTGAAGGAGTTGCATTGAAGATTCCTGGGATTCTGGCATTGGCTTCGTAGGGACCTTAACCACAATGGATAGGCATAATGCGAAGTACTAAACGAACGGAGCCCATGTGAAGATCTAGGAAGGCTTGCTTTGTAAGAAAACCCGTATTTCCATGCAATACGTTGAGGGATGAAGGATAGGAGTACTTTTGGAGTGGTATTTTGCAATTAATGGCTTGGACCCAGTATGGTAGCTATTCGTTTCCATATTTGCAACGGAAGAACTGTAAAAAAATATTTTGTTGGGTATCGCGTGAGGGTTTGTATGTTTGGTGAAATTAACATATCATTAATCATGGTTATTGTGAGCACAGAGTCATTGAATGAGTTGCATTGAAGATTCCTGGGATGCAGGCACTGGCTTCGTAAGGAATTCATCCACGATGGATTGGCAAAATGCGCAGTGGCTAACGAACCGAAACCGTCAGAAAATGAGTCAGAAAGGAGTGCGTTGTATTCCTATGCGATTAGTTGGGGTATGAAGGGTGGGAGTGCTGTAGGAGTGGTATTTTGCATTTTAAATGTCTTCGACCTAGTATGGTAGCCGAATGGTACCATATTTGCAGCCAAAGAACTTCTCTCTAATTATTACTCAGAGTAAGAAATCTGAAAGTGTGATGAAAGTGGTAACCGAGGCATATCGGATTTGGAAATGAAATTAGTGTCTCTTTAGTAGCGCGAGAAATTTGCATGCATGATAATTACGAGACTGAGGGTCGTCAATTTTGATCGTTGAGTGGAGAATCTGTGTCCGTCTCGCTTGTTGACTGAGAACAATGCTCTTAATGAATTCTTTCTAAGCATTGGTTTGTTGGTTCTTCCGGAGTGCTAATTTTCCTGGAATTTGCCCAATGAATATCCTGCTACGACATTTTTCCTTACGCCTTTGCAGAGAAGAAACGTATTATTTGTTTTCATTCGTTGATAGCAAGTAAGGTTTTATAAATAAATCATGCATAATTTATTATTGAAGAAAGATAGGGTAAATATGGGTCATATAAGCGTTTCTTTCTAATATATTTTTTTCTAAAATGCTTCTATTACGTAATACCAGTGCTGAACGCAATGGCTACCCATAAATTATGAAATATTAATTTTTATTTAATGATGAACTCTATGCTCGTTTCGAATTGTATTTCCAATATTCATCCAACCAAAGCTCAATTAGTTTCAAGAGGTGAGAACGTGTGGGTTAAGGTAAAAAATCATGCCTACTAACCTTGCCTTACCCAAGGAAATATAAAATTCTATAAATGCCAATTTTATATTTCGATTCAACGTGTAAGAAAAATACGATGTGCGCGCTAAGCATCTCTTTAAAACCTAATTTTTTAAATGGCATATGCTAATTACTTTTGCCTCCGGACAGTTTTGTAGTAGCGAATACCGCTAAAACCCAACAAGCGTAGCCTTTCATTTGATGTTGCTGAGAACGATAGAATGGACTATTTTTCACAGGAATGTCCTAAATAGGGACCCAGTCAGTCAGGACCCAACCCGTGTTCCTATGATTAGCTCTCGAAGCCTTTACCTTGCTGCGAATTGGGCCGGGCTGGATAGATTACTTCTAGCGAACATTTTATGGATTAAGGAAAAAGTAAGTGGATTGATGGAACGTTATTCCAAAATAAATAAGCACTTATTCAATAATTTAACGCATATATTCCAATGTAGATAAGCATAAAAAATTGTTCGCAAACACAAAATTCTAGAGAACTGTAAGGTGCAAAAATATATCGTGACCTAATAACTTAACTGTGGATGATATTGTTCCATTTTTTCAGCGGTACATAGTGACGTATCTGCCGATGAAATCTTAATCCCCACAGATATCTTCCTACTGCTAGCTGAGCCCTATTCCTAAAACATTTATAATCGTCTTTACAATGCCACATTAACCACTAGTTAAAACAAGACTTGAATGTATGTCCGATGAGTGACGATCGTAAATATCTTTTATTATTATGCGGTCTTCATAACTTTTTTGATGATATGTGTTTTACTCGTGGAGGAAGGTAATGAAGGAGATCTGGTGGCTTGAATAGTTAGATCCCCATATATGCGTTGGAAAGGAGGGTGCAGGGAGAAATTCTCATGACGTAGGGAAAGTGAATGTAGGGTGCATCCGGGAGTTTACTCGCTTTGAGCCAGTTTTATGAAAGGGAAATTGAAGGGACGAAAATAAAGGATACATTGGCAAAGATTTTCTGAGAGTGGTTAAAATAGGTCTAGTGCTTACAAAATGAAAAATCGTCCCTATGTGCCTTATTTTATTAGGTCCATTCTACTCAGGGTGGTTAAAATCAAGGACAAATATTCTTATAGAATTGTTTTGTGCATTTTAATCCTCGCTTTATTTTATTTCTATTTCACGCTTAGTTTTAATTGTGCTCACTGTATAATTTTAAAAAATATTTCGCCTGCGAATGAAACACGCAATCAGTATAATTTTCATATCATGTATGAAAATCATTAAACCCATTTACTTCCATTACAAACACATACATCATATGAAATTTGTACACTTTAGATGTATTTAACGAGTGTGGGTGGCTTTTATTCCGTAAATGATTCCATTGCATGCGAATAATAATATATTTAGTGCTTACAAATTTTTCTCCTTATCATACGTTTTTTTTCTATATATTTGGACCTAATTTCTCTCAATGTTAATCATTTATTTTGTCACGAGAACGTTGAAGTGCGTTGACTTTATGGCTAAGGCTTAATTACGAGCCTGCTTTACCCTGAACGTGTGATAGATATGCGTCTGGGGCTCAGTGCGGAGCGAACAGTAATCTCACCCATCCTAGCTAATCTTCGGGTAGAAACCCTAGATGAGAGATAGGAGATCCTATTCATTCTTTCAGTACACTCAAGTCCCCCTCTATATAGATGGAAGCTTCTCGGGTTTCCATCCGTGTTTGCATGTTGTAGGCCGACGTTTCGTTGGGAGACTTTC
This sequence comes from Ischnura elegans, assembly GCF_921293095.1. Taxonomy (NCBI): domain Eukaryota; kingdom Metazoa; phylum Arthropoda; class Insecta; order Odonata; family Coenagrionidae; genus Ischnura; species Ischnura elegans. Next base: position 94,171,327 of record NC_060248.1, on the reverse strand, counting down.
CCAACATCCTCAGGGCTGATTATGCCGATGACGACAACGGTGATCCTCAAAACGGTCACAGTAATTGTCAGCGCCGAAGGCAAGTATATATTTGCTGTACCGGTGAGAACAAAACTCACCACAACCAGCCAGTTTACAAAAGAAATTAATTAGAATTGGCGCATGTGTATCGCTGCATGTGTAAGTGATTGTTTGTGAAGAATAGGAAAGATTGTGAAACATTTGAACAAGTTTATTTAAATTAAATCACATCATTTTTTCTTTTGCTTAGAGAGTAACAAGAGATTTGCAGGCAGCAAAAGATTTATTTATTTTATTTAAAATAACCGGCTTATATATAGCCGTGGATGGCCCTGCTGCCGGTGAGTATATATACCACCTCTTCAGCGGCGATGATTGTACGCAAGGTGCGTACGCAGGACAATTATGACAATACAAGTGTGTAACGGACCAGTGTAACCTTTCCAGTGTTAGTGAAGGAGAATTAGAAGGACAGGCTTCTAGTGAAAGCGTGAAAAAGCACTCTAAAATTAGGAAGACTAAACCTAACCGACATCGGAAGCCGGAAACGGCCCTGATTGGCCCAAAACATGACATTCACAGTTCAATATTTTTCAGGATTTTTCACAATTATGTATATCATTTTTTTGGTGCATTAGTATGCATTTTGTTCACATTATATTTATTTGCATATATTTTACCAATTTTATCCTTTTTTTGGTTTCTTTGAGGTGATGATGCCGATGTCGCTGTGTTACGAAACACATACCTTCCTCCTTCACCCTGGTGGTCTCTGATTAGTTCGGGATTTTTCCTCCTTCCTCTTCCTATTTATTGCCGAGTTCCTGGCGCTACTTAGTTGCAGTCCTCGATATCTGTTGAAGTTATTTGGATGAAGACGGATCTCTAGGGATTCTTTTGTAATGCGGTCCTAACAACCTCTACTCCTACCGAGTTGTGTAGTTTTTTCCCAGTGGATATTATGGTTTTCCTGGGCATAGTTTTCCGCTATGGCCGATTTTTCAAATTGACCGAGTAGGAGGTGGCGTCGATGCCCCTTCACCCTAGTCTCTATGGTACTCTCCGTATCTCCAATGTACATTTTGCCACATACGCATGGAATGCGGTAAATTCTGGCTGTTTCGAGGCCAATAGGGTCCATGGATAGTAATAACTGGTCGCGGAGTTTACCAGAAGGAAAGGTGGATGGTGCGAATGTGGTGTTTAATAAGAATCCTTGATATGTTTCGCGAGACCGTGGAAACGTATGGCAGGATGGCTTTTGATGTTGGTGGCCGTTCTTCATCTGGTCCGTCTTCTTTGTCTTGCCTGAAGGCGGCTGAAGAAACGTCGGCCTACACCTTGTAGACCCTGACCCGGTTGAATACCCGAGAAGCTTTCTACCATGCTATTCACCGGGAAAGGTCCTCCCTCTCTATTTTGAAAGTTGGCGCCTTTCACTCGTAGACGTTTAAGCATCAAATTTTTTTAAGACAATTATGAAGTCCCATATTCTCCTTTTCCCTTAAAAGGAGAAATGGGACAACCAGATGAAGTTCAATTGCACGGTGAAAGCTTACGCGAATGGCGTACCGATTGCATTTGGCTGATCTTGGAGTATGTACATCCGTTGGTTTCATTACCCCTCGGCATTAAAAGTGGAAAACATTCCAGTGAACGGTTCATTACCTGCGTTCCAAAATTACTGCGCTGTTGTGTTGAATTTTCAAAGCATGAATATTGCGCTTTGCTGAAATGCGATCGGAAGTATTTACATCCGGGTATTCTCAAGACATTATATTTTTGATCTTTTATAGAGGCTATAAACGATAAGAATTTCTAGTCAGTTAGATGTCAGTTAAACCTCTTGATTGAAACATTTTACTCTGTAGCTTTAAAGCTGTATGCTTGGAAAGGTTTCGTTTTTTTACCTTAAGTGCAACAGGTTGCAGAAATGAAAAAAAGAGAGAATTGGACTTATCATCGGAAATATCATTTTCGATTTAAGAGTGAAACTTATAGACATAAACTCTATTGGCCTTTGCAATGGACATAGATAAATAGAAAATTACATTGTGGGTAAAATAGTGGAGTAACAATACGGTAAAGTGGTAAAGGTTTCATGAAAAGTGAATAGAGGTCATGAGGAGGTGAGGATAGCGAGGAAAGTGGATAGCGAGTTGGTAATTATGGTTTACGGGGAGGAAATTTTAAGGCAAAGAAAGCGGCGAATATAGTGAAAAAGTTCCCCCTTTCAATGATGTGGGAAAGGTACGGCTTAACAACTCAAATGACTCTTGTTCAATACGGGCGAAAGAGAGATGAATCTATAATCGATAGCTTAAGGGCGTAATGTCGTGAAATGATGCTTTGAGGAATAGTTCGAGGAGTTTTTCCTGTTCAGTTTTGGTATTTAGGAGGTATTAAGATGAATCAGCATGAATAAGTCTCAGTGAATTCTATCAAATTGATTATGGCTCTAGTGGAAGCTAAAATCTTTGCTCACAGTGTGGATGGAATAGTTGCACAAAGTGTAGTGTGCCTACATGGGAGCGTAAAACATTAATTTTAAACTTTATTTGATTAATTTATTAAAATTAGACACAATGACGCAAAATATTATGTAAGGCATAGTGAATCTGTTATCTTGTAAAGCAGCAAAATACATAATTTGTATTTTTATCATGGTATTGGCTAAGCACATTGCTTGTGGTAAATTTCCCCCGTAATTTTCCGTCTTCTAGGTAAGGCTACCCTAAAAGATGGTTTACACCGATCAATTATACCTTACCACTCTACACATTCGTAAAATTTCTAACTGAACATAAACCGCAGTGTGTTTGTAAAGTCTCAACTAATACAATTCATGAAAGTTTGGTGGTTGATTTTGTGAGGACGGACTCATATTAACATTGATCTTTTACGTATGAGTATATCTCTATGTACTCTATATCATCTAGCATTTTTATCGGCTGGTTATCCGTCAGCATTTGCAGCGCATGAACCCAACTCACAGACTTGCATCGGCGTTAGTCAATTTCAACGTAGTAGATTGCTCCAGGTCAAGAACCTCGATCACAATCACCGTCAGCAAAGTTGTCTTATGATTGCGAGGCACTGTTCGCTTAAGGTTCGCGACTAGGCTGAATTTAGTGGATATATGTGATGTTCTATTCGCGAAGTTTTCCGCGGAATCGTAAGATACTTTCACGTTCTATTGATTTCATTCCCTTCTAACACCAGATACCTACGCTCTAAATTCGAATTTCGTGAGCAGCTATAAAATTACCACTGGGTAGAAATGTCATTGAATGACATATATGCCCTTCTTTCCGGTGCCGAAAAACCCATGAATAAGTTCACTGATGAATCTGTCTCCTCTTGTTAATAAAAATTAATACTTTTCCTCTTCTATTCTTGACCTTGTTTAATAACTTTTTATGATATTTCTTGGAGTATAGGTCAATATAAGCCAAGTTATAGCCAACGTTTCGATTTATTTAAAATCATCCTCAGGGCTATGAAAGAGAAAACATGAACAATATAAAATACAAAGATGACAACGATTTACAATATTTTTACATAAAAATGTTACGATCGCGTTTTTTATACAGTAATATAATTAAAATTAAAATTATATTACTGTATTTAAAAATTTTAGCCGACGTTTCAAGCTCCGACTAGGGGCTCATCCTCAGGGCTCCTAAGTGACGTGGAAGGTTACTCGGGATTTCTACCGGGTCAGGTTTTCCATAACGGGCGACGCGACGTTTCGATGAACGAGTCGTCTATCGTCATCAGGGCATGATGGAGAACCCGACCCGATGGAAATCCCGAGTAAACTTTCACGATATTACACGCCGGGAAAGCCTGCGATATTTCTCCTAAGTGTCCATTTATTCAGCTAAAAGCAAATAAAACGGCATTCGGCATCCCTGAGGATGAATCCTGAAACGGAGCCCGTAACGTTGGCTAAAATAGAATTTTTAACCCAGTGGGATTCCCGAGAAACGTTTACCTACATTATTTGCCGGGGAAGCATCAAATCTTATTAAAATTATGACCTAGTTTATGAGCTTTTTAATTTACCCTGGATCCCTCAGGTTTGTTTTTATCATTCTTGAATTTGACGTAATATCACTTCTGTGCTCCATTTCAAACCAAGATATCTGACAAATAAATATAATTTAACCAAATTATGAATAGAAAACGGATTGAAGTGGGATCCGAACCTCTACTTTCGTATGTCTGCCTCGGCTCAGTAGAGCATCGGTCTCTAAAAACGTATCAAATACATCTCGTGATGGTAGTTCACCATATGTTGCTCCGGTGAGCTGAATATTAAGCTAGAAAAAGTGCATGGATGATATCATAGTAATCCGACTCGGGGCTCATCCTAAGGGGTCCTGAGTGACGTGGAAGGTTACTCGGGAATTCCATCGGGTCAGATTTTCCATCAAATCAATTTCTAAATCAGATCATTAATCATTAATGATCAGATAAATTAATTATTAATTTTTTAATCAGGTTTTTTTCTATTACCTAAGTATATATTTTTAGCCCTTTGAATTGTCAAGTACGCAAGCAAATAAAATCTTCAGGGTAGTTGTATTGAGAATGTCATTTGGATAACAGTCTTCAGTCAAAACATGAGCCACCCAGGACGTGCATTTAAAAACACAAAAATAATGGATCGTCAGTTTTTTCGCAGTAAAATAATATTTCTAAATGGACGCCCTTAGCTTCCATTTTTCCAGTAAAAATATTCGCGGCACAAAAAGGAAAAATTATCACTGACCCGAAAAATAAAACTGGAGAAAAAATGAACAAATAAAAATATTAAATGAGCCTCTTCATGAAATAAAATTCATATGCTATATTTTTATTCTGCGAAAGTAGCAAAATATTTAATCTGATTTTGCTTTTTAAATTAACTGGTGCTTCTCGATTCATGGCTTAAGACTTTTCTCTCGTCAGGACTGGAAGTGATGGTTTTAACGGATCATATTAATCCATCCCTCTCAAGCTTGCAAGAAGTGTTCGTGTCAAAGCCGAATCCGAAAGTCACGCATTTAAATTTTATTTCCAGGATGTTTTATAAGAGTTGGTTCTTGGCTTGGGGTTGGGTGCTAATCGAATATTAGTGACAGTCGTTTCAAATCACAAATAATATGCTGCTAGGAAACACTTTGACTCAGCAATTCTATCTGTTTAATTGGTCTCACGATTAATCTAGTCATCAGTGTCATCGGCTCCAAGCTCTTGCGCCTTTATCATTGACTATCAATTCGTCGTGTTTTCGCAGTAGTTTGCCAATGTTGCTTGAAATGAAAATAGAGTGAAGCCTAATTTTTAGAATCACTCGACCATCTTCTTGCAGCGGTAAATTTAAAAAAATAGAATATTATGATTGGCTCTTGGGATTCCTAGTTTTTACATCACAGAATAATATGCTTTTTGGCAAAATAAGATGCTTTTTAATGTCCTAAATTTTCTATCGATTTTGATAAAACTAATGACGGGGAATCTGGTGGTAGTGAGAGATATCGAAGAATAGATCGATGAACAATCGTTGCTAGGGGTTTACAAAACCCACCGCTTTTAATAACAGCCAATCTAATGATATTGCTGGTTATTGATACACATCAAAGTTCGTATGTGATCAACTATTAATAATCAACAATTTCTGTTTTTTTAATTAATTTCGATCATTAAATTTTGTTTTTTTACGTAAAACATTGTTCATTAGGTAGAAATTGGCTAAAAATCTTCGATATCGACAATGAAATATGGATATAATTGGCAATAGATAAGAAGAAGTCAATGACGGTCATCGATATCTAAGGCAGCATTTCAAACCGTCGATCAATAGTTACCATTTATTGAACGATCGAGTGATCGTATGGAAGTAAACCCTCCTATTCTCAGGGCGGTCTCTTGGACTGGTGAGCGGGGTTGATGCACTTCATGACCCGCCAATTCCTGCTCTCGGGCGTCTTCAGCGGCATAAAAGGTCGCTGAGGCGTAGCACGTCAAGAGGACAGGCGCTCTCCCTCAATTTTTCCGATGGCGCGAGTAATTCATTCCGCCGAGGATGACGAACGTTCGGGCGTCGCGTCAGAATGATTTCCATACCGACGTGAACGCCGCCTCGTACGGAAAGTCTGGCAGAGAGATTAAACGGGGAGAAATCTCTCAGACGAGTCGATCCCCGACCGTATTAGGATGTCCGTCCATTAAATTTCCGTTCAACGGATCCGTCGTGTCTGGAGTCGAGGAATTTTAACCACCCCACGAAAAAAAATAATTATCGTTCAATGATGAGGTGAAGACGATCCCGCTCTTAAAAAAATACTCTTTGATATTTTCACATCAAGTTTTTGACGAATTAATAAAACCTTCGTCACTTTACCTCCTTCTGTTTATGGTCCCTCCTGGTTTATTTAAAATTATTTGGCTCGTATTTTATTTAGCAATGATATTTAATCAAAAATGAATGTAATAGATGAGTATTCTTTGATAGGATCGATATTGCATTCTGCCCTTAGCCGGAAAAGTATGATACGTGCAGATTGTTAATTAATTTCCAGATTTATGATTTTAGTTGGATAAAGTAGTAGGGGATTGAATATCAAGCAAAATGTTTTTAAAAGTGGAAGGGGAAAGAGAGGAATGAAACCTAAAAATGAGGTAGAAGTAGAGAATAAGCGTTACCTTGTGCATCATAATCATTTTTCAAATAGATTTCTAATAACCTCTACTCATTAAATTCTAAATAAATGACAAGTTGTTCGAGGTGCACTCTGTTCAAATTGAACTTATTTTCACTTATTTTTAAAAATTAATATGGGGAAGATAGTAAAAAGAGTTGATATAAATAGGTTATATAAGATGATCTAATTGAGATAATATATTAGAATAAAAGAAAAATAACGTTAATATATCAGGAATTAAATCTGAAAGAGATGATACAATTTTATTAAGAAAATTCGTTCAGGATACCAACGTGATGAGGAATTTTTCAGAAAAATCAAAATGAAGGTTGCTAGATTAATAGTTTTCCCTGAATGTTTCTCGGTCCTATGCATTCTGCAGAAACTGATGTATACTGGGAAATTTTATTCACATATAAATAGTTTTGCTTTTGAAATTATATCGAATCAAAATATTTTACATGATGTAAATTTAAAAAATGTTTTATATAAATTAAAGTGGTGTGCTTGCTCTTACTAATTCTTATGTTTACCACGAGTCAATCGAGAAATAACCTTAGAATACGGTGGTATATTTTTCCAGTTAACCTTCATTTGTTGCCTAATTGAAGCTACAACTATGAGGGTATATCTTTTCTGACAGCACCAAAATCTGGTTGTATCTTTATTTACCTCCATTAAGGAGGGCTAGCGCTGATTGACTGTGATTGCGTATGCTTGAAAACAGACTAAAAGAAAAAGAGTCCACGGACGAGGTGAGCGGAGTGAAAACACGAGCCTGTCCTGGGGCGGATGAAGGAACGAAATTCATGACGCCTAGCGTTCTGATGGAGATATCTTCATCGGTTTTTAGGTATCTCCAATCAGCCTATGATGATCTATGAATTTTGAATAATTTTCCTCCGGCATTCGTATCGCCCATGGAGTAACTCCTAAAATGAAAAGAGGCACGTGCATGCGGTTAATGCAATAACATTGATTTTTTAACATACTGGTTACTTTGAGGGCAAGGAGCTAACTTAAGTACGCTTATGTACTACAACGTAATATCATCATCATCATCATAAGTAAACAATCCTAAGATTGGTTTGATGGCGCTCCACTATCCGATGGTCTGTTTATAGTGATGTATACATTCTCTTTCGAATCCCTCATAACCTGTCCTAGGTAACTCATTCGGTGTCGTCATTTGCCCTTCTTCCTGTCCCCTGTACTTCTATGATTGTTTTCATCAGGTCATCATGTCTCATAATGGGGTCAACTAAGTTGTCCCATATTCTCTAAGTCCAACTTAGTGTAATACATGAATATCATGAGCATTCATGTCCCTATTTCACCGAGCAGGATGCAAAAAAATCATCACAAAAGGTTTGGAAAAAATAAAAACAATATCTAGAGAATTAGATTAATATTACACCTATATTATTTATTAGAATTTAATCACCTTGCAAGTTTTAGAAACAAAAATGTAGACTGTAATATACGTTTGCTATGGAACAAGAGGTGCAACTCTTTTAAATGTACATAGTATTTGCATTCCTCTGAAAGGAGAAAGAAACTAACGATATTGAAAATATTTTTGTTTTACATTACATTTTTTCAATATTTTCCTTGCTACTTTTTTTCTGCAAGACATGAACTCATAGGATATACTGAGGGTCATATAAAAACAGTCTGCTTCCAATTTCGTTGCTCAGTAGTCCCAAAAGTAAAGTTTATCTAGAGTATAGATTGCATATCGTATGCGAGTATTCATGGAATCACTCTTCGCTGGATTTATAGGTAGTTTCACTTTATCCGAACCCTAACTAAGGTGTAAAAATTCAACTGGAATTGAGCAAGGTATTGCTTTTCTAGTTATTAAAACCTAGTGTATTTACTCTACTTATACTCCATTTTTTTATAAAATATTTCCGTATGTATTTAATTATGTATGTATCAGGTTAGTATTGCAAGAAATATTCTAGAGGACGCATGACACATTTCTATCTCTAACTCTTGTCCGGCCGTATTTTGTATTTTACCACGCCTAATTGTATGTTAAGCTATCTTCTTTAAATTTTCAGATTGCATGAAGTGAAATTTTTCTATGCAATAACCTGTATCTTATATTTGAATTTTTTATATCTACTGTGGTAAATTTTTCATATTTTTGACTATGGCAGATTTTGAATTAGGTCAACTCTGTATACCCTAACAATTTGAAGAGATCATATATAGAAGTTTTTATACGATTAATTTTCTTCAAAAGAAAAACTGGGTGAGCGTAGGAATTGGTTGCGTCCTATTATTTTACCACTACTGAGGACGATGATAGTAATTCGAATCTTCATTGAAGGCTACACCTCCCGGAAAAAAATATTTAAAAATCCATCATCACCACTGCGCTTGTATTTCCATGCTTGAGACTATTGGATCAGTCCCCAGTTAGCTGTGTGTGGTCGCACGTACTTTAGGTCGACTTGGGAGGGTGCAACCGAAAAAGAGAGAGGGGATAAAAAAAAGCACAAGTTGTTTTGGACCCCGTCCCAAACTCCCTTTCTTTCTTTTCCCTCCTCCACTTTCACTCTGACATCCCAAACATGTGAGTGAAAGAGGTGAGGGAAAGGGGAGATATTAACTCCTCAATTTTCGAGAGCAAGGCCAGGTAATCCGGATGGAGGGGACCAAAGTCCCCCTCGGGCGGGCGCGGTTCCTTCCTTCCGATGGGAGAGATTCCAACGCCTGCGCGTCCGGTGGCACATTCACGCACGCCTATTCGGCGTGCCTTCCTCTACCATTCCCGCCAATGTTAGGAGCTCGCTTTTCCAACTGTGACGTCGTAATTTCATCTCTACATTTCAATATACATTATTATATTTTTTTCAACCAAATGACCCCGTGGATGGTGGCTTTCCGATCCGGTTTCGCACGCGTGCAGGCCCTCCCAAGTTTGACCGTGAAGGCGGTTACCCGAGGCGCCATGGGCCGCGTCCGTAAATTCGGATGACGACCTGGGCGAATTTTTGTGGAGAAAGTAGTACTCTTCCTAGAACGTTCGTTCCTTTTATGTGCGTGGTGATGGCGTTAATTGGCAGTGGGATCTTTTTTATCGTGGCTCTATTTTATGAGCGGAGGCGTTTTTTCACTTTTCCTTTCTCGTGAAAATGATGTAAACTGTTAGGCAAAGGAATCATCGCCGTTCTAAAATTCGAAAATTTCCACGAGAAATGGTTCTAGGAAGCAAACTTGGCGATCACCACTTACTAAGTGGGACTGTCTGTCATTGAATGCGTTAAGGTAAAATAAGTTACCAAAATTATATGTAAAATTATAATGATATCATGAATTGCAACTAAATAGTTGAACATGTAAACCTCCTAGAGCGTAGTAAATTAAAGACTAACTTGATTAATTCATATTTTTTACGTGAAAAAAATTAGAATCCGACGTTGAGAATGTTATATATTTAAGACCAATTGCATTAAGTTTTGACTTATTTCCTCATCAAGTTCAAAGATTATTATTTTTCCATGCTTTAAACGTTAAGTATTTACATTCTCAAAGGGCGGTTATTAATTGACTTGACTAATAACGGGGAATAAAATGTTGGAAACACGTCCCTTACTATAGGACTGCTAATTTAAGGTACGCCGATTTAAGTAATTACTTTAAATCAAGAGAAGAACGAATGTCTTTGATCGAATATCGGCGTTTAAAATGTCTGATAATCGCGCGTCATAATTATAAAATAAACGAGGTATAATACGATTAAATTTTACGAGTCTTGATAACAACAGATATGTATGATGGAATTTGAGTTATCTAGGCTATGTTGGAAAAAACAGTCCAATACCTATAAGGTATACTTTTTGAGAAATTTTCCGAATTTGCTACCAAGCCACCCAAGTGCAATGTACAATGTGTATTTATCCTGATTCATTTTTGCACGTGGTGGAATAATATCTTTGATTTTCAAGGTTAATGATGCGAAAAAAAATCTTGCAAACTTGGACTATCGTATTAGTTTAAATAAATGATAAAAATACATCTCACAGCTTAATATTTGCATGTAATCTTTGCTGACTGATTTATACTATAAACCGTGAATACGTGGCGATCATCAATTGCATATTTGTTTTATCAGTTACTTTTTTCTGAATAATACCATTTTCTAGTGAAAGTATCCAAAATTTTACCATTGCCTATGCATTTTTTCATTCATCTCGCCTTTTTGCGTCACTGCACGCCGTTTCATAGATCTTTAGACCACTTTCACTGTTTCCTAATTTTTTTTTAGACTTCCTGTCTCTCTGCAGCTTCTCTAACTTTCTTCGCTTCATCCCACCCGTCTCGTCCGTAATATTCAGCTTGCCTAAAAACAACACTTCGGACGTCCACCGTTCAACTTTCTTCTACTTCCCTTAATTATATTGATAGTTTTATAGCCTCTTTCTGAAGATTTCCAATTTTTTTTTCTCTGACTCTCCCAGATTTCGGTTTTTAATCGTCTTAGTGCTGATGCAGTTTTGCTGTAGCCAATAAAAGATTGACGAATTGTGTTTCTATGACAACGTTTTTGCTTGCAGACTTAGAGTATTTTATTTAATATTAATAAATATTGAACTCCGAATTCTTTGAGTTTTAAGTTTTGATGGTCATGAGGAAATAGGTACGCCACTAATCTGTTCCAGTACCTAATAAAATATAACCCTTATGTAAATTGACCCCCCGATTAATATGATAACTGTCTTTAAAAGCAAGGCACTTTTTTTTACAATTCTGTTGGCATCCATTATGAGCCATGTAGAAAGTCTAAATTCATGATTATTTCATACTGTACTTAAATCACGCCTGAAGAGATTTTATTCGGCAGTATTTCCTGAAGTCGATTAGATAAAAGTTTGATTACTATGTATCAGATAATAATTACCTGTCACTCCCTTTTGTTAGTTTTCATTCCTTATTATACACTGCGTAATTCATTAGCTATAAGATCATAAAATTTCTGTTTATTGAGCGGAATGAATGTGTAATAAAAATCTGAAGATTTAAAAAAATGCTATCCTCACTTAATTCGTTAATTAAAGTTAAAAAGATTGTAATAAAATATTTTTTTAAATTTCAAAAAAGACACCTCATATTACACCTAAGAAAATATTATTTTCAAAGAGAATGAGGGCTCGAGGGGAGCCCTTCAGGGATACAACACACCGGGGCCGGGAACCAAGCCAGTGGCTTATACGCCCGATCGCCCGGGGAGGGGGAGGAGAGGAAGGGAAAAGGAAAGAGGGGCCGCACAGTGGTCCCAAATCGAAAAAAGCTGGCCAAAATTAATTACGCCGTTGTTATTATGTATATATTTGACCTAAAGGTCTATTCTTATTGTTATTGGCCCGCTTATTCTGAATTTATAACTATTTTTTATGTATTTGCAATAATTTATTTGTTATTTCACATTTGGTTTAAACTATTAATGTTTTTAACATTGGAATTTGAGATTATACTGGTGATAGTGAATAAAAATTATACATATCATAAAACAGAATTAGTTATTTGAAACATACATAAATGCATATAAAATTACTGCATTGTTTATTTTTGGACAAATTTTGAACAACTTATTTTGAATGAACCAAGAGAACATTTTCTACTTTCTCATATGTTTGATCGTATTTGATACGAAAAATAAGTTAATATTAATTGGAAATTTATATTATAAGTATATTATTAGTATTATTGTACTACATTAATTGTTTAAAAATTATAATATCTAATTCTAATTAAGTAGACAATTTTATAGTTCCTTGTAACGTGCCAATGGTTTTGGAAGCAATTTTAAACGGGGTTCCTTATTTCACAAGTTTCAACGGAGGCATTATTACAATCATTGAAATGTTATAAACAATATTTCATAACTCCTATAACTCAAGTTAAACGCCAAATTTATTGATACGCTTGCAATAAGCTCTTTACGCAGTGAGGCATCAATTTAACGAGCACATGATTTGGTACGAAAAATTAAATGAGATTTTCCATTAATTTGTGCTTTTTTAACTATCAAAAAAATAAGTTAACATTTCTCCTTATCTTTCTCAGTCATTGTTACGAAAAAAAATTAAATACATTCATGATCACTATCCGACAAATCCTCATCACAGTCGTCATCCACTCAATTCTTCCAGGATTAATAAACTCTTTACCTCGACTGGTAATTGAAGTAATTTCCTTCTTTGAGCCTTAGAAATACTTGATATCATTGCATCTGAAGTTAGAAGTAATCTTTTAAACAGGTCTTCATTCGTTGCTATCCAGGAAAATTTCCTTGCATGGTGCTCCCTGAATCTTCTTATGTCCTTATTCCTCGCCTCCATTGCCTCCTCGGACAAGTGGACAATAGGAAGGGCAGCTTCTTTAGATGTCCGTCGGAGGAGCAAGTACTGATGTTTCGTGAAATTACCAGAAACGATCATGGAAAGGGCTTCTTCGTGGGAGATTTTACTTTGCCTCACATCCTTGGCTCTCGATTTTGATAACACTCGCCGCGCTCTTGAGAGAGTGGTTGTTGTCACCTCATTTATTATTTTCGCCACGACCTCATCACCTTTGCTTCGATAACTCATGGATGCTCTACTGGTGATGTGCTAGCTCTAAGATCCTCCGTTTTCCATCTCTAGGCCCTTTCACTGGACTTCTCAAATTGTTTAAATAAAGGCGGAGGAAATTTCAACTTCTCATTTAGGCAGTCAGCGAACTTTCTTATAAAAAACCTGTCATTTCTTTTTCTTTCCTTCCACCGGCGAAGATAATTTGAGAGAAAAAACACTTCTCCGCAATTTTTTTAGGATAACTTTTGAATTAACGTCCTCATCTAACTCTAACTTGTTGCTCCAGCAATCCAATAACTATTGGTTTTTAAACGATACGGACCCTTTTCCACTTTCAAGAAATTTTTCATGCATCTCAAGACGCGTGAAATTTTTCAGAGTTATCGAACTAAAACACTATGAGCACTCTTCTTCAACCCCACAAGTCTTCTTTAAAAAGTTCGAGGATACTCGACTTTTTCAAGACTCGATCTTCACGCTTGAGAACTTTCACGTCTTTCGTTTGGCAAAATCTGAGTAAAACTGAGTTTTGGCGAGAAAATTTCGGGCAAGCGATGTCTAGAAGTAATTTGGGGGTTCCACAGTGTGAGGTTCGCGATGCTATTGTCTCCATTTTCTAGGAAATATCACATTTGAAAGGTGAAAAGGCTTACTCCATTCATCCCCAGTGGCCAAAGTGCAATTCATAACAAAAGTACAGAGAGTGGTGGTTGTGTTTTCCCGATGGGCGCAATCAATAGCCTAGGCCTTTTCGGCCGTCGTTTGCCCTGCATGTGGTTGAAGAGGCCGCTAAGGAGGCGACAGAGGGACAATGTGCCGCGTGAGGGCGAAAACTAACCCGTCTAACGGAAGGAAAGGGTGGAGTAGCATTTGAGGGATTCTTTTTTGTTTTGAATGCATTCATGTTTTTGAGGATTACTATAAGCACAGCTGCGAACTTTCGTTCCATAAATATATCCTTCCGCTCGAGTCCTTAAGCAATTTTTATGAGAGCATGGGCACGCGTAAATAAAAGGTAAGGTCAAGTGGAAACTATTAATGATAAAACGTTCTACGTATGACAAGAGATGTTTATTCATAGGGTAAATATTTTTTGTAGAAATAAAATATCCAACAATGTTGAATAACACCCATAAATACTGGATTTCCTCGAGCCCTACCACGCGCCAGCCAGGCCGCCGCCCGCGTCAGCGCATTGCATCATTATAGTTAAATCAATGCTGAGGTCGGAGTAGCAACTAGTAGCAAAACTTTTCTTCACTACTGCGTTGCATATACTTTTCCCTTTGTATTGGTGCAAAAGACACCGTGCATTCACATGCCTCTCTAAACGATATTGTACATTTTATTTGAAAATTCGGGTAAAAAACACTAAAAGTTACAAAATATATATAAAATAGTAAACATAGTAAAATCCGAATAAAATTTATGTCCCACTATGTAATAATGTTTATATTTGTAGTTAAGAATGTTTTTGGCCAAATATATCGCGTAAAGGTTGTCCTGCATGACGCTGAACTTCCTCAAAATCGACCGATTTCACGCAACTGTGATTTTTACGGTGAATGCTCCATGTTTGACGGATCACTGCAGCCGCTCTGATGAACAAAAATACTAACTTAGTAGTGTATTTTGTAGACCATATCCTGTAGAATCCGAAAATAAGGTTCAAAAAATTCCTTGAAAATTTTCGAAAAAACGACTTTTGGCCAGCTTTTTTCGATTTGGGACCACTGTGGGCCGCCGCGATAGGAGCCCGACGACGCCTCTGAGAGAAGAACGGTGTGGAAGGGACGGGACGAGGGGAAAAACACCCCAACGCCATAGAAGCGAAGAGGGCCCTACTAATTAGCGAAACCAGAAAAAGCCATTAATGTGCCAGCGATTTTACAAGATTTTCCTAAAATCTAAATATTGTTATCAGTTGGATTGCGTGAGAAAACAATTGGATTATGTCAGGTATATTATACCCGACTAACGATTGAATAACCAGGAAATTAATAACGCAGCTGAGAGAGATTTTAGAGATGTCGAGATCTTAAGAAAGACGATAGTGTATGAATGACACCCTACGTCCATTATCGTAACGATCTGGCTTCATAAATCGGTGAGTGAGAGCATTGTTTTCAAGCATTTTCATTGCATGTCGTAACTCTCTATTCCTCTCGTTAAATGTATTGCTCGACGACGTAAATTGAGGATGATAATTATAGGTTTTCGATTTCCAATACCCAGCCAATGCTCAGATATTCCTGAGGAGGGTTTGATTTTTCATTCCAGCGAGTTAGAGCTGGTTGACCTCTTGTTGTGTCCTACAAGAATGTGAGATTTCAATCATTTGAAAAAAAATTGACTTGCAGAATTTCATGCAACAAGCAATCCGTCAATCATGCGACGGAAAATTCTTCGCCGTTGGAGGTCACTAAATTACCACAGATATATTCAGAGGAGGTGCTGATAAGTACGTTTACTGATATTCAACTACATATTGTCAGCATTCACGCACCAAGAAACCCACAGGAATTGCATGGTTTTTGCAAATTTTACCCGTAAAATCAATACTAGCATGTGCGTGAGCACGTGCTGCATGCGTAAACGCACCACGGAGTGCCCTACACATTCGGGTTTAATCTCTTGAGTCAAGCACCTTCTGATGTATAACAGTTTTTGTTTTTTTATCAGGCGCAAGAGAACATGGATGGAGCGAAATAAATATAGCAAAGCAGTGACGCAGCGAGGGGGGTTTTGGGGCATAACCCCCCAGAGGTCAGAGAATTTTTTATTAAAAATATTTTAATGTGAAAAATTTTGTAACTAATGTTAGGGGGACAGATGACTCACAAACAAAACATATGTAACTATTCACACAGCCGTAAAACTCACCATTTTGAACCATTAATGTTAAATAAATTTCTTGGGGATGGCACCTCCACACCTCTCGCTTACCTTGGCTGGTTTTCCTATACCCTCCAGACCCGCTATTTGAGAATTGTCGCGTGAATCACATTCATTAATAGCTTTTTATAATCACCGTTCCGTAGCATAGTTTTGGTTGGTTTAGGTTTCGAATCATCATGAACACCGAGTCAACCTTTCGCTGTAAATTGTGCTGTGGTTAGCCAGGAACATCCAAGTACTTTAAACATTCAGATGGATAGTTGGTGGCTTCGTCTTCGTTGAAATTAGCACGAATTAAATAAAAAATATATAATTTCAATACTTGTAATATGTTTAACTATTAAAATGTTATATTGCTACGAAGCTCAGTCTTTAAATCGGTAAAGAGGAAACAAACAATAGGGTGGTTTCCTATTATTTTCTTATTGCCTAAATTGAAAGATTATTACTTCTGGAGTACGTATTTCACGCTTTTAGATTTTTCAATGACGATATCTATTTTTCGCGATTAAACAAAAAGTGAAGAACTTAAAGCGCGTGGAAACGCGACGGCTAAGTACGAATGACGTGAAAAAACCCCGTGTGACGTTTTTCTGGTTCCCCCTGCCGCCTTGTGAGGTGACATTGGGGCGAGGCTTGAGCGCTGATACGACGCAGGCTGCTAGCAGGTAGCTGAGTACCCTGCTAGCTGGTAGCGCTTGGCGATAAGGATTATTAATACCTTATCAAACGAAGAAAACTCTCCGGCCTAAGCCAGTTTTAATAGTTGATTATTAAGACGTTTCCCTGAGCTCTGTGCCTCATGCATGCAATGGTAATCTCAGACGATGTAAAACTCCTATCCTCTCGTATAGAAACTAGGTCCCTGTGACGTCACGTGGAGTGGCATCGTATGGGCGTCAATCTGGCCTTTTTCAAATGAGGATAAAATGACCCTTGCCATTCGTCTAAACTGGGAATACTAAAACAAAATAATTTGTATATTATGAATACACTAATGGTGGGTAAGGAATCGCAATCATTGAATGTCGTTTTCTTTGATGAAGGAAACTACCCCATTATTTAGTAATTTTTACCGACTTAACTGCTGTTGCAGTGTTACCAACTCCTAAAGTAATACCCCTAAGATCAAGTTTAATTTTGTCCTTAAATTTTACCATTTTATAATGTTTATTGTGCTATCCGGGGCCGAGAGTAATCCAAAAAACCATATATAGTTAAAATCGGTACAGTCGTTCTAGAGTTATAAATGTTCTAATTAACACGATTTTCGACTTCCTTTTATATCTATATAGATATAATTAGACAATCACGAGTTAGTGGTCCACAATTATCATAATACTATTTGAGATATAATTAGAATGGCGCATATGCTATCTTTCTAGCTACCTATTAAAAAAAAAATAAGCTTTCGCGTGGGCGACTTTCTTCTATCTCCGATTATTTTTTTCTTTCCATATTTCATTCCATTGGAATGCGAGCGCCCTCAGGGTTTCTGTGCTAAGCGTAACTAAAAAGAAGTGGTGTGACCCTTTCACTTATAGCAGTATTGTATGAAGCATACAAAATGGAAAATTAATTCTGTATTAAGATGGATAAAGGTTTTGCTAATTTTTCATGACAAAATTTTATTGAAAGCACTATGGTAAATGGCAATTTTGGGAGTCTTTAGGGACACGGCTGATTGTGTGCGGGAAAAACCGGAAGGGAAAGTAAATGCTATGCTCGGAGAAGGTAGCCCAGTTGGAGAGATCACGAAGATTTTAGGAATCTTCAGGTTATCAGACGGAATGATGAAATAATAGGTCTTGTGAAAGAAATTTCCGTTTGTATTAATTTAATGAAGCAGTTTGGATACCATTTGATTGAGATATCGTGTTAGGCCTCAATAATAATGATCAAGTGAACGAGCCGTAAAAAATAATCCAACAAAATGAAGTTTTAATTTAAAGATCAAAGATAAAATATTTTTATCGATGCAAGTCGTACAAGTAAATTTACCAGTTGTTGGTTATATTTTTTGGTTTATTGAGATGTGTGAAATACTGCTAACAATCTTATTTTTACTTTTTATCGATGTAATTAATAATTTAATTGTAAAAATTGGTTCAAATGCGATGGCTCGGATCCTCAGAGAAAGCAGTCAATGTGTCATTATTACTCGTTTGTAATTACGGTGGTCACTTATTTCATTATACGTACTCAAGTATTTCAAACACTCTTTCTATGGGTGTGACTTGTCCAGGAAGTCTTTGTGGTATATTCTGCGCTGAAAGCGAGGATTTCACAACGTTGTAAGCTCCCGAAAATAAGCAGTTGAAACCGGAGTTCTCCTAAATCTGTGGATTCATCCTGCCATAAAAACATTTTTAAAAGCATTTTTGGGATACGGCTTAAGAATGCGAAAAAGATGAATTTATTGGGTATCTAGTGAAATAGGTTCACCGTTTTTTATCATAAGCGGTCGCAGAAAATGGTCAAATAACGGAAAATTCCTGAGGCGGCTAGGATGATTTACGAAGGAAAAAATTCCTATAAAGCCATTCTCATACTACTGCAAGTAACGATTCGTGCTTTGATCCAAATTTTTTTCCGAAGAGGAGAAGACCTTTGCGTGTTAGTTTTTTCCCGAGTATTTTTTGCTCTCAAAATTTGAAACTCGTCTGTGTCATAATTAATTGCTGAAGATAATTTAAGCGCGTTTGACCCATTTTCTTAAGAACTCGACCGAGTGAGATGGGGGCAGAATGCAAGTTGAAAATCGTTTCATTCGTACAGGTGAGTGAGATTGATATTGCGTAAAGAGAGTAGCCGTGATCCTCCACTCAATGTTGTTGCTGACCAGGAAGCTTTCTCTAATAGAGGGAAATTAATTTCTTTCCACATTGAGGAAGATGAGGAATGAGAAATATTTCAAGAGAGCCCATCACTTCTATAAACCATGCGTAAAAAATCAGCAGTCAGCTTATCTGGAGTAACGTTAGCGGTTTTCGGCGCAACTTGCTGGAATTCATGCATATAGCAAAAATGCAGTTGATGATGACTCCGGGGAAACTCGGGTCCCAAAACATCTCATCGGTTAGCATGTCCGGGTCGTTTTGCAGGCCTTTTTTCCGTGTTACTGAAGTACTTAGTGAGTAATTAATATTGCAGACTTTTCGAAGCTAATTATCTCCTAAGCGAATTCTTCAATCAGGCAAAATGAAGAGGTATTTATATCTCTTTCATTTTTCAGTCCTTCGGTAGAGGCATTCTTTTTCTTGGCCTGACAAATTTGCCGCACGTCACGGTGTGAAATTAATCCCACCAAACTCCATTAGGTGTTTAGAAAATCCTTCTCACGCAGCTAATAAGCGAGAAATCGCTCGAACAAAGACTGGAGTGAAAAAAAGTAACGGACAAAAAAAGCACTTGGACGTAGCCCACCTTTTGTCCGCGTGATGACAGATTAATTACTCTCTCCACGGTCGACCCTAACCACGGCAGTGAACGTGCGGAAAGAAATAGCTCCAGGAAGAGAGAGAGAGAGAAACGAGGATAGGTACTGCCTGGGTGCCGGACGATCGTGATGCTTTTTAGAGCCGGTTGACCTCTATTAGGTTCCGCACAATTGTGATTTCAATCAATTGAAAAAATTGACTTGCAACATTTCATGGAATAAACACTCCGTCGATGATACTAAGAAAAAATATTATCTAATTGGAATTCACTAAAATTACCACAGACATATCCAGAGTAGGTGCTAGGAACCACGTTAGTAAACGCGCGGAAATAAATAGCTCAAGAGAAAGAGAGAGGCAGACGAAGATAGGTACCGCTTGGGTGCCGGGCGATCGTGATGCGTTTTGGACCCGCAACCAGGGGCTTTGGAAGAATCCGTGAGGCGTTTGTTAAGGAAGCCGGCGAGTTCCTCTCCCTTTAGCTGGGCGAGTGAAAGGTGGCAAGGGGTTCGTTATCTCGCCTCCTTCGGAAACCTTAATGTGGACTTCCCGAAGTTGAATTAGCGCCGTGGTCCCGGGACATCGAGTCGTTCCGACTTTACTCGCGTCTCCGTGGTCGACGAACCTTATCGGGAATGCTTTCTTTCCTCTGCCGTCAATTAAACTTCTCCGTCCAGAATCAGTCGCCGTCGGGCGCCCTCCGCGGCAAAGGTGCGGCCAGTTACGAATCTTGTTTTCTTTTTATATTTTGAGCCCGTAGGATGGTCTAGTGGAGTGGACCTGACTCGAGCTGTCTCCTCTCCGATCGTGGTGCAACCCTACCTTGTACGATAAATAACGAAATCGCTTTCTACTCAAAAGTGTTTAGCGTTAGATGTGTTCTTTTTCGAGGTTTAGGGGTAGCGCAATGAACGATACGCGGAACTCGATTAAGCTTTTAACATGGCAATGGCGGCACATTTCGGATGCAATATAAATTTGTCGATCGAAATCTCAATCGTACTTTCCAAATAACTAGAAAATCGATGTCCACTTAATCATTAGCTAATGTGAATGTGTGCACAAATGATCGGATCAATTTGATGTTATGATAGCTTGCTTCGTTATAATTGTTGGTATGTCTTCTTCTTTCTTGTGCAGCTGTTAACCCATCAGGATTCATGGTTGGCTACTGCCACTTTCCTTTATCCTTTATCCTCTTTATTTCAGAAAATAGTATTTGTAAATAGGTATTTTTTAGTGCTTCAGAGAGCGTTGATCTCAATTTAACCTCTGATTTTATTATCCTCTCTCATCTCTCTCCCTCTTCACTTACATTTTCCATGATTCCAATGAAAACTGCTTTTTATTATGAACGTATGAAATCGTTTCCGGCTTGCTTTGGTGGAAGTTCGATATATACATGATGAAAGAACACGAATGGTAAGTTCTACACATTTTAATTCCAAAACTAAACAACCGACTATGCATTCAACACATTATGTCGTTTTCAAGGTAACACAATGTGTTGAAAGTATGATAGGTTGCTGGGTTTTGAAATTAAAAGGTGTTCTTTTTCGAGGTTTAGAGGTATATAACGATATACGGAACTCCATTAAGCTTTTAACATGGAAATGGCGGCACAATGTGATACAATGTGTTGACAATGACGCAATGTATTGAAAGCATGGTAGGTTGTTGAGTTTTGGAATTAAAAAGTGTGGAAATTACCATTTGTATTCTTTCGCCATGGGTTTATTCTGAAGTTCTTTTTTCAATACGTTTCTCGGAAATCAAATAGTATCCACTGATAGCTATCATTCAAGCTTACTTTTCCCTTTTAGTGTCTAGTGTCTACTTCATGTTTTTATACCCTATCGTTAATCTTCTTCAAAGACTTGTGTTATCTTAATATTCTGTGCGATTGCCTTGCTTCTTTGCTTACCTGCTTGGAATGCCGCTCTAAGCTTTGAGCAATTATAACCCCTCATTTTTGTTCCTTTTCTTATTAGCATAGCATTTAAAGACTCTAGCATTTTTTTAAATCATGAAATTGAAACTTTTTTAGCATAATTCGATACAGATATTTCAGATGATGATGCTACTTCGTGCATAAAAATGTGTATAAGTATTGCAACTAGAATACAAATTACATTTTTGAAAAATGATCTAAAGGCCATTTTAATATAAAATTGGAGTTTCATTTAAAATATAGGAACTTCGTGGATCTTTATGCATTATCAGTGACATTAGTGTATGAGTTATTAATGTAAGCGAATTTATGCGTCATTCGAGCGTGATGGTGCCAATTACTCAAGCAGCATTACCTGGCTGCTGTCTACAATAAGTAAAATTAATTACCTAGGATAACTGTTAGGAGCCTTATGATTACCGGCTTTCAAGAGCGCAGTGACAGCCATTCTTCCGTAGGAAATCGTCAGATCTAAATGCCGCATCCGAAGGTTTACTTCCTGAATTTGATTCCCCCCGAAAGAGCACTTTGTTTATGATTACTATTATTATTATTATTATAAGCATCTACTTTTGACTTCAATATTAATTTTGTAGTGACAACTTAATAGGACCTTTTGATTCGTTTAGAGATGTTTTCCCTTTGCTCTCTCTTTACGTTGCCTCTTTTTCGGGTGAAAGAGGTGATAAATTTTTTTCTAGCTCAATGGGCCTCTCCCTTGAACCAAGGTGATGGACGGGAGGAGGATCGGGCGTAGCCCAGGGCTGACCAACGCCACGCCATCTACGAGGAACAGGTTGGGGGAAAACACCTGTTGAACGTTTTTGCTACGCTAGCTTGCGATATAATTCGGCTAACACATGCTCTACTTTTTTCAAGGCGCCATTCACTTGAATAGATAAGATATAACCTTATAGTATTCCAGAATGTCTATTTTATGACTGTTTCCATTCGAGGTTTTCAAGGGAATATATCACGAAATTTTAAGCAAAATTAATTTTAAGCATTCATAATGAAATGAAATGAAAATCTATAATGAAATATTAAGATCAACGTTAAGTTAAAAAATTAAATCACGCAATCGTGAAATGAAATACTTCTGTGCATAAAGTATTTTGCAACCTTGAATAAGATTTCACGCGTTTTACTTCTAATTTGAAAGGATTTTTTTCAGTTTGTCAATTTATTCTCAAAGATTCATTAATAATACACAAGGCATGAGAAGTAGATTTAATAAACACAAACCGAAGGGCATACCTGGATCAAACAGGATATGGGAATCATCGTATTAAAGATGCGGCGTTGGTGACTGGTAAGCGGAAGCAGGCTTATCGTAACAACGTTTTATTACTTTGTGTGAACTTTCACTTTCCCTGAATGTGAGTCGCAAGTTTAGGCCAATCCTCTGACACCTAATTTGCGGGTTCTGAAGAGACTGCCCTATTGCTATCCGCTAATGCCACTGCAGCTTGCGATGCTCATTAGCCTATTCTGTTTTTCGCACTCTCTGTAATGAGGGAATTCCTGTCTTCCCTCCGTAATGGCGCCAGTAGCGCAATGGCGCAAATTATAACTGGGGCTACTTGATTAGTGGAATAGCATAATGCCTTCTCCGTGAGGGAAGATGAGTTGGGGTAATAGCCCGTGTAAATATGCCAGGTTTCCATGGTGTAAAAGACGAAAAAGTAATCTCAGTTACAAGAGACAGAAAAAAATTCCACTTTTGATAATTCTGATGGGTTCATTTTCGATCGTTAAACGATTGTTATTGGAAAGAGGGTGCAAGTGAGAGATGGAAAGTGGTGAAGGGAATTTTTAGTTTCTATATTAAGCTGACTGGACCGCTCACTGATGAGCAGATTGGTAAGTCAATTCAGAAGTTTATAGGATGGAAGAAATTACATTGGCTTCCTCATCCTTAAGTATCTTAAGATAGCTGCATAAGAAATTATACGTTCGCGCAAATTATAACTGGGGTTACTTGATTAGTGGATTAGCTGAACTAAAGGTCCGATTCAGCAGTACAGGCTCGTTGCAGCGGTTTGAAACGGTTTTCTTTCATTAAAAAAAATATGGACTATTTTGGCGAGGAAAAATGTAAAGATTACAGAAAATATGAGTGTTTAAGAATTAAGTACAACGAAGAGAAAAATGTGATCAAAGTCAAAACCACAAAGCCTAATAGTCCACATTTTTCCGATTGTGTGGCATAGTATACCTACATCATTTTAAGGGCATAATTGGATAGGAAAAGCGCAATCAATGGGATGTACCTCACGTTTTTCTGCATGTAAATTCATTCCATAATTTTAAGATATTTTATTTGTTGAAGAGATTTTACAGCTGTTAGGTTTTCATCTATTTTCTTTCATTCTCCAATTTCTTACCAGAGCCTTAAAATAATTCATACATGATTACTTATTTATGAGCCTGTTGGCAAAACTGGTATGCCAGAACATTCTTCGGGCATGATAACTTGATAATTTATATAATATAACATTGGAAATGAGTAAATGGAGGAAGGAGTAAATGGAAGAAGGAGTATATGGAAGGAGGAGAAAATGGATTAATAAAACATCCTTGCAATCATTACTGAATAATTTGGTGTCAGGTCTACGGAGAAAAACTGAAAGGAATTAACAAAAAGACTGACGATGATTTCAGAAACCTCATTGATGTCAAATGAAGACGCATTTTTCTGAAACTGCGGACCTACGGATTCAGCTTGTATTTCGCTAATAGCAGTAATATAATCTGGCAGTCCATCCTCCATAACATTGCTAATTTTATACTTTACCTTGGTTAGTTATGTGATTCAAATATGATTTTGTGTGATAATTCTCCATGGAAACTTGTCCTAACTCACGGATAAACTAAGCAAGATGTTCCCTCTACCCTTTCACCTTCGACCTCTCGCGGTTTAATGGCTATGGCCATGAATGATGTTATCGCACTATTTGAATTGCCTGCCAGTGCCATAATGGGAGAGACCTTAGGTAATAAAGAGGCCTGGGGTCCGTTACGGCAAAAAAATGTTAAGAGGTGAGAGGCTTTGGAACATAGCTACGTTTTGGTGAAAATGAAACCATAACCTAGACACCTGCCATCAAGCTTTCGCAAAAACTCTATCTCTAACTCTTTTTAGCAGTTTATTTTCATAATTTAATGATTTAACTCAGTGAAAAATTTAATGAAAATAAAATGTTATCGGGCGTACAGTATTCTTTTGTATTTAAAAGATTTTTTTGATGTCGTTGCTGCCGTCTTCGTAGCAAAAAGCGTTACATTTATTTTGCTTAACTGCCTAAAGAAGCCTCTCGTGGGCTTTACTCGTCGTGGTGAAGACTATAAACGGAATATGGCATTTAGAGTTCCGTAATATAGGTGACGAATGCATCAGTCAAGCGGGACTCGAGCCCGCCGCGTTTATGTTGAACGGTGAGGACGGTAATTTACACCCGGCGAGGCTGCGACAGGCGTGTGCGAGAGTAATATGCCTTTGGAAAAATAGGAATATATTATTCTTTTTAGTCCCGTTCTGTTTTGAGGCCCGTGGATCAAAAGGCACTTGGAAATTGGACGGAATTTCGGAAAAATATTAACGAATAAGTATCCAACACGTACACAAGTCGTAGTCTAAAGGCCTGGTTACACGGTGCATTAGAATGGGCAAAATAATGCAAGGATGCCTGAATGTCAGAATGAATGCAAATATCCACCGTGTAACCACACCATAATGTACAAATGTATTAATATCTGAACAGAAAAAAGAACCTGTTTTAATTAAGTTCAAACAATCGTAAAAGTTGAACTCATAAAAGAGTCACCTGATAACACACTACGCAAACAAAGCATTCAGAAAGATCGGAACTGATGAAAAAGGGCTGAGGAAGGGAAATGGATCGATAAAAGGAAGGATCTGAAAGAAAGGCGCTGAATATGTGAACCGCGAGAATATTCAAATCAGTGCGAGGGTCAAACTCGGGATAGTATGGCCCAAGGTACGTTGT
Organism: Ischnura elegans; assembly: GCF_921293095.1. Classification (NCBI taxonomy): domain Eukaryota; kingdom Metazoa; phylum Arthropoda; class Insecta; order Odonata; family Coenagrionidae; genus Ischnura; species Ischnura elegans. Next base: position 94,145,728 of record NC_060248.1, on the reverse strand, counting down.
TTTAATACGATTCCGTTCGGGTAGTCCAATGAGGTGCAGGGTTCAAATCAGGACAGTTGAGGGCCAAGCGAAGCAAAGGTGAAACCGGTAGAGCAAAATCCAAGACAAGCAAGAGGTATAAAAACAATTGGAGCGTAAGTAATTAAGAAAACCACCAACATAATCAAGATGACAACTGAATGTATCGTTTCCATTTCCCACCACCGTACGGAAATAATAAGGTGATGCAGCTTTCGTATGCTTCCTAAAACGGCTTTCCTGCGTTTAAATTAATTTACATAACGCGCCCTAAGTTTAAATAATGTGGAAAAACGAACGAAAACGCATAATGTACATTTAAAAATGTGCGAAAACTTGTCCGAAAAAGTTACCTTGCAATAACCTATTTATGGATCTTTTCCACCTAAATGTACAGGAATCTGTGTAAATAACCATTCACACAACTATACAAAAACTTGTACATCCTAATGTACCGTGTAACCTGGCCTTAAGTTAATAATTTGACATGTACATTAAAACGATAGTTTTTCTTTTTTCACATTCATTAAATAACTTCCCTAGTTAGTGAGAATATCATCACGAGAAGTTTCTGTAAAAAACAAGGTGGGACTTTATAAATTCATGAAAAAAATTAAGCCTTCATTGCAGGAACGTCCTAATAAACGAGAAATGAAGATTTTCCTCTAATGATGTGTCTTGAGGAATACATCGTAAATTATTGTAAGCTGATTATAAAGAAGCAGTAAATATTCGAGGGTCTCGCTTTCGAAATAAGGAGTCTGGATTCGGCTGCCTTTTCCGCCATCGCTCGCTCAGTCAAAAGGTCGTGGTCCTTCATTCCTTTCGCACTTTCGGTGTCGTAATTTGACGATGCCATGCGGAACACATTCGAGGCGTAAAATAACTGCGACAGCTGGCATGCTCGTGCCTAATGGTGTCATCTGAAGTAGAACGCTGTTTAATGGGGGGAGAAGTCGGGGCTGACAACCCGTCATGGTCCAGAGTATATTGCTATAGATCACTTTCATGAAATGAGGAAGCATTATCTAATACCACCATCTTGAAAAATTTAAATAAGATAATGCATTCATTTTAATGCGCTGCAAATTTTTTAAGGCTGGTCGTACCCTGGAAGCGTATTCAGGCGGCTTGGCGCTCACGCGTACTCGAGAGGCAAGAAGCGGCAACAATGATGATCAGCTACAAGCGTAGATTGCAAGCGAACTTGCGCTGCCAGTGGACGTGTGTACTCGTTACATACAGGCGTGAATTTGGCTATGTTTGAAAAACAACGTTAGTTTTCAGTAAATGTGGATTTCGAGGAATTATACCTGCTTGACAGTACTTACCTCTTAAGACGTCGGATACTATGCTGGTAAGAAAAGATCTTGTTGGGTGAACCGAATTTATCAGATGAGGAGGACGATGGGCGAGAACAACCATTTGCATGCGGATTTGGAAAATGAACGCCTGAGTTTTTTTTTTTTTGCTACTGTCGGATGACGCACGGCACTTTTCGATATATTTTGAATAGCAAAGAGAAAATTATAGACAAAGGAGGTCTCAGGTCAAGCGTCTACAAGCGACAGATCCAACCCCAACGGGACGCGTAGCGCGAGCGTGAGTACGCCTGAAGCTCCGGCGCTTGCGGTGGACGCGGATACGTCTAACTCTGGGTTAATGGATTTACCGCGCGAAGCCGCTTGTTTACGCTGGTGTCACGTGAGCGTTACGCCGCTTGAACACGCTGCCGGTGTACGACCAGCCTGAGGCGTACACTGGAAGCGTATCCAGGTGGCTTCGCTCTCAAGCGACACGAGCGTAAACAAGCGGCTTCGCGCGGTAAATCCATTAACCCAGAGTGAGACATCCGCGTCCTTTGCAGGCGCCGGAGCTTCAGGCGTACTCACGCTACACGTCCTGTTGGGGTTGGATCTGTCGCTTGTAAACGCTTGACCTGAGACCTCCTTTGTCTATAATTTTCTCTTTGCTATTCAAAATATAGCGAAAAGTGCCACGCGTCATCCGACAGTAGTGAAAAAAAACTTAGGCGGCTCATTTTCCAAATCCTTATGCAAATGGTTGTACTCGTCCATCGTCGTCCTCTTCTGACATCCATTTGGTTCATTTAACAAGATCTTTTCTCACCAGCGTAGTATCCGACGTGTTAAGAGGTAAGTAATGTCAAGCAGGTATAATTCCTCGAAATCCACATTTACTTATAACTAACGTTGTTTTTCAAGCATAACAAAATTCACGCCTGTATGTAACGAGTACACACGTCCACTGGCAGCGCAAGTTTGCTTGCAATGGACGGGCCATACGCGTGTGGCTGCTCGTCTTGTTGCCGCTCCTTGCCTCGCGATTAACGCGTGAGCGGGAAGCCACCTGAAAAGGCTTCCTGTGCACGACAAGCCTAAAGCGTGGTGGATTTTATTTAACCTCTGGTCGGTGGTCGACTGTCTATATTTTAGTCCATTTCAGTTCTAGTTGTTGATTTCAGAATAATATGCTTAGAGACCTATACGATATATTTCTCCCGTGGCCCTAGAATATTTACTGCTTCTTTATCATCAGCTTACGATATATTTCTCAAGACACATCATACCTATGTTTCAGTTCTACCTCATGCTATTCTTACCATAGATTTGAGAATAAAAAGAAGTGAGTTCATCCGCCTAGGTACTTAATAAATAGGTCATTTTTTATGGCACATTTTCCTTTTTTGTATAATTTTATAGTTATTGGTAATGGTTTGGATATCATGCATTTTTCTTTCTACGCATTCACGTTTAAAAAAATGTAATCCCATAGGGAATATATGCGTTTTACATTATGCCTACTGTCCTTAAGCATATTTTCCAAATATTTTGAACAGCCAAGATTGAAACATTCTTAAACACATCTACCCAGCCGTACGCTTGAACCTATGTTATACTTCGACAGTGAAGCGTTTTGTCTCAATTTTTGAAATTCCATTCCCCTGTGGGCCAGCGGGCCTATTTTATTTTGATGCATAACGATCACACTTTCAAACAGGCACTATGGCGCTGCGAACATTCGATTTTTTCCACAAATAGATTTATAACCCATGATTTTGTTCTAACTATGATACTTTTGCTCAAGTTTGTATCGTCTATTTGAATCTAAGATTATCGTAGTGAAAAAAGTCGCTCCTCGTCGAATACCCTCATGGGGGTTTATTGCGTTATATTGTGTGCTCATAGATTTGCTAATCCGACCTATTTAAAGGTGTTGAGACCATGATATAAAACCCCAAATGTCATTCTAATCATCGAAGACGAAGTTTTCCCGCATCTCTGAAACAGCGGTCCAGATTCCTCGAGCGGAGTTTTCTGAAGAGAGCGGGAAAGATTGGTGTATTTACGCGCATTTTCTCTGGATGAGGTGGTTTAGGAATAGCTGTGGCCAAAGGAGTGGATGTACTGGTTTCTTCCTCATATTTTCCCTCTGCCTTTGAGATCTGGGCGTTGGACCGTGACCCAGGTGTGAAAGTGTTGCCATTCCAGTGTGAAACTCCAGAAATTACTCTAATTCCGTTGGGTGCCATCGTTTCTCACAGTCGTATAGATGCCTACGTTGCATAGCTCTGCATATTGCGGCGAAGTCATTGCTCCAATAACTCACAGCGAGCCCATCGAATCGGAGGAATCTATCTGTCAATAAAAGGCGTTGTGCCGCTATATGGTAAAAAATACCTCCCATTACATTGAAATATCTAACATATATAAAAGGGATTGATCTTCGCGATTCCTTTCGCTTTCTCAACTCTTTTCCGGTGGACGAACTTTCAACGAAGGTATAATCAGTTTTATTTGATTTCCATGCATTTTTTTCTACTAACCCAGGGGTAGAATTGTGAAGAATTGGATGTGCTATATCCTGAATTCATTGGTTATGTCAAAAGTTTTAGAATAGCATAGAAAGGATCGATACCCGGTGACGTAATACAACTGCAATTGGTAATTTCCCTTCTTCCCCTTCCTGAATGATTCAAAGCAAAAAAAAGTCACCGAATGTCTGCATGCGTAATTTTATGAGATCCGTTCTTTCAAAAGTATAAGGAAGTGCATGGAAGTCAGTTAAACCGGTTTTCTCAGGTTCGTTATTCATATGGCGTTTTGGATTCTTGTTGCATTAAGTCATGACTGAACATAAATTGCATCATTGTGATTGAAGTAATCAATTTTGATCGATATTACTATCAGCTTCTACGTTCAAAGAATTATTAATAGAATAATGGGAGTAATTAGGCGTCTCAGAAAAATGAAGTTCAAACAAATTATATATTATTATGTTGTTTTGAGAAAATTTAGCCTCAAAAATATGATTACGATCTAATGATAGGTTTTTTGGCACTGCCGTAAGATGATATTTTCAACCTTCTAATGTATGAGTTACTAAATTCAATCGATATATTATTTAAATCGAGTTTCTAAGTGTAATTGAGCATTATTTTGAAGTAATATACTTATAAGTAAACATTTTGCCATTTTTGTCCAACAAAATACATGAATTTTAGAGAATGGAGAACTTAAGATCGGGTTCGCCATTGTTGTGTTGGCGATTAGATTCATGATTAGAGAAAACGATGATTAAGTCACTGGTAATATATAATCAATTCATATTTTGTTATTTATGTTAAAAGTGTAGTAGAAAGCAATTCCCAAAATATAGGGAAACAAACGTTTCATCATTTTTCGTAAGATTCTTACTTTTTACTTACTTACTTACTAAGAAACATTATTACTTTTATAACATTATATTTTCCCCTTCTTTCTTGAAGTAATTTTCGTTACTATTTTGCAATTGTTAAATGGAACCAGTGATGGCTTCGATGGACTCGGCGAAAATTTGATTTATATGAGGTCCTGTCAAATAGAAGGCACTTCCTTCAGTTTTCTACGTTCTATTTCAAGCTTGAAAGAGGCTGTGGCTGAAAAATCCGGAATGTCACCACCAAACACTTAAAAATCTTATTAAAAATACTTTGGTATATTTTTGTCACATCAACGGGACGTATTTATGCTCAATAAGCATAAAAAATGTAGTTTCTGCTAGAAATCTACGCAAATTTGTATCCATTATTCCTATAAAACTTTTCCGTCTATTTAGTCAGCGGCCGATGTCGGTGGATGATTTCGTCAGTCATTTTTTGGACTCTATTTCTTAAATTTAATATGAAATAGTTTCCTACATTATGGTAATTGGTGGCATTAAACATGGATACCGAGAACATCAAAGAGATTAATTCTAACCTATTTTGGCCCTTGTTCTGCTGATGGGATACAAAAAAATTATTTCCTTTTCAGCGGACAAAAAATTAAAAGTTTTCGTAGATGGACGAAAACAGACTTGCTTTTTATTTATTTTATTAATCATATCACACCTTTCGGTCAACCTTAGAGTATCACACAATGGTTATATTCCATCCTCTCGTCCAGATGTTTGGAGTATTGGTGTACGTTATTTCATAGCATTCATAATCGAATATCAGGTGAAAAATCTCGGAATTCTCAGTGGGTGCAAAGCGATGAACGGGAAGAGACAATCGCAGCTGCCGACCAATTGACCGGAATGAGGCAATTTGACCAACAGTTCCCTCTTTCGTTCGTTTTCTTTTTTTACTTTTTAAAGTTGTAACCTCAGGATGCCTAATTGCGAAATAAGTCGGTGAGACTTACGAGGTGGGGATGTAAAAAGAGCCAGAGGACTCCTCAAAAGATGAAAGGTCAACTTTCTTCCCTGAGAAACCTCAGGCGATCTTTCCCTGTCCCCCTTCCTCCCCTGCGGGGATTTTTTTCCTAAATGGATATTGGTCAGGAGCCACGGACTGCGTAAGCAGCGGGCAGCATCAGAGGGATCGGTTTAAAAAGAAAAAAAAAACAGGGACCCAAGGAACCGGATTCCTCGGAGCCCCCCGAAGTGGTATGGACGCTCCCTATAGTTTCCTCCAAGCATCCCGAAGTCTCACTGGTGAGATAAGAAGGATGGAAAACACGGGATCTTGGCCCGCCGCGAACAAATCACGAGTTTTGTTTTTATTTTCTCCTCATTTACTTGGCGCGATGGGAGCGGGGCACTGGGCAGCAGGAACTAGTCCTTTTCTCTCTATATCTTGGCGGGAGAGAGGCCGCAAGACTTATCCGTCTTTCATTCAAGAGTTGACCAATGATTAATGCCATATCTCAACCGAGGCAGTTGAATTAATAACTTCGGAGCGAATTGCCTGTTCAGCCACTGGAAAAAATACACTCCTCATGTTTGGAGAGGGTCAGAAGGATGAGCTCAAGTAAAAAGACGCCTACTGGAGAGTTAGCATGTTTTAATATTGCGAAATTAACATTTTACGTGCCCCGCGAAAGGATTGAGTTGACAAAATTGATGCCTAAATATGATACCGTTGTGACGATGTCATTAATACGATGGTAGTTCAGCATGAAACTAAAGTGAGCTGTGTTGTCATGACATTTGTACCGCCCGAAGTCAGCCTGTGCACACAATGGGGAACATGCACAATTTTTTTAAAGTACTGGAATAAGAAGGCCTCTACCTCAAATGTACTCGCCGTAAATTTCGCGTATGAATAATGCTTTTTAGCTGAGATATGAGTCTTTAAAAATTGATCTTCATCGGCTGCTTGAAAACACGACGTCATCGGAGCGTGACGTCACGGCACGGTGTCCACTGATGACAGACTAAGGAAGTGGATAGAAAATCGATCTACGAGGGCTAAAATGCAAATCTGGCGAAAATAATTGCTGTCTTAACGACAAAATGCAGACTGAATATTTTTGGTTGCCAAGGCGTTGTTGAAACAAACAAAGAAGATTGTTTGGGGAGATTTGGAATGATTAAATGAAAATAAGTTGGTTGCAGATTGTGATCTACGTTGGACACCCACATCATTTAAAACAATTTTCATTAATCGCATAATCATTTACCTGCCTTATTTTACTCCCGCATCGCGCTAGTGACGAAGCAATCATTTTTTCAGAAAATCAGCCGCCATGAGGAAGTCGACCAACAGTAAACTGAGGTATTTTGCTTTCTTAAATCCCTATCAGGTCAATTTTTCCTTTTAGGAACTACTGCAAAGCTTGGGAAAGATTTTTACTTCGATATGTTGCATTCAAGGCTCAAGCACTCTTCTCTCTTAGCGAAGTGAATGGTGTACCGTGCGATGACGTCAGAAGGCGTTTCAGGTCACGTGACTTCAAGCGATATTCGAGCATTTTTAATTAGCATTTAATGACGTTTGTGTAGTGCTAGGAGAGTTTTGGCCTATATATTTGGACTTGGAAAATTTTCTATTCAATGAGACTAACTAGCATGATGAACAAATTTCATGCATGTTCCCCATTGGTACCCAGTCGTAATAAATGCAACAGAAATACAAGCTTTATTATAGAAAGCGCTTTATGGGACTTTCATTTGGCCACACGAGGGTTAGTATGTCCTCCAATAGATTTATGTAGGTCCATACCGTCACTATTTCCACCCCAGAAGGATATATTTTAATTATTACTTTTTAGATTCGAGTATTTTATACTCACGTAACTTTTCCAATAATATTTTAATGTTTTCGATGAAGTCGTCCTCGGTCACTTAAGGTTAGTTCACTGGGCACTAGCCATCATGGGAAGTGGAATCCCAGGAAGTCATATGAATTGAATTCCGAGGTTTTAAATTTTCCAGGAAAAATGTATGATATTATCATCATTTCAGTGAAAAGTTTTGAGCGTGCTTTGGCCCGGGAGTATGTGCATCCTTTTTGGGAATACTATCGCGTGTATCAGTATGATAAACATCATTGTAAGAGAGAAATGAAAATATGACTAATCAAGAGACGGCATACCACGGAGGGAATTTATATTTTCAGCATCTCAATTTAAAGGCAACATGGTGTGCATTGCAAACATTTTCCTTCCAGCCATGATTGAACGATAACACGATAAAATTAGTGCTAAAAATAGCACTTCCGGATAGCGTGAATTCGTCGTCAAAATATTTTCGTCTCTATTTATGTTTTAAGTGTATAAATGATTCACATATTTGTGTTTCTTTTATTGTTTTAACCTGCTCCTGTGATGCCAATTCTTTCCACTAATCCCATATGAGCGGAACAGCTATTTTTTGTCCTAGACGCTGGTGTTCCCCTGAGTCTACAATAGAAGTATTATCACATACTATACATTCGCTAGTATTCTGTATAGTCTCTCAATTGTATAATTGTATTTCGTATCAATGATTTGCGATACTGAATATCTTTCCCTTTTGTAACAAGGTTCCCACTGAACATTTCTTCCAGCTGATACCTTTCCAGCGGAACCGCTGGTATTTATTTCCTCGCACACCAATCTTTCTCGTCCTAATCGTAAGTCTTTCGGCCCGAGCTTACTGTTTCTGGATACCTATCTTATTTAAGGCCGACCATGTGATTCCATTAACATGTAGTTTTTATCGTGGCAACACGTGTTGTTTCGTCGAACTTCGTTCCGCTGCCAATTCCTTACCGATGGCGGTCACACTACCCTTTTCGATTTCCGTGGAGGATTCGGCAGTGGACGAAAAAAAGATTCCCTATCGAAAGAATTTTAATACCCCCTCGCGCTACTTGCTAACATCCATCTCGGAGAGCTAAAAGTGGCTTCGGATTGACCTCGGTCGTATCTTCTATGTCGATAAGTTAATCCTGAGAGAGAAAGCCGTAGGGACGTATGTAAGTTAAGGTGCTCACCAGCTTGACCAACCGGCAAATGAGAAAGACTGACCAGCTCTCAGTTTCTTTCATCGAGATAATTTGTTATTTTCTCCAGCGGCATGTGCGATAGAAGTCATGGCCTTGTATTTTTCGACGAATTACGCTGAGGAATTTGTGTACATGGAGCTTTTAGAGCTATTTCGTGCTCTCTCGTAAATGCTCCGTAAGTGAGGAATTTTCTCCGGTATCGGAAGCTAGGGGGTAAATAAAAAATTTCTTTCTCGTTTTACAGCCTTGTACGTCGAAGCTGCGATAATTTATTCAGAGATTTTTTCTTCGTTTTCATAATATTCTGATATAGCGACCTTTGTGTATAGGAGGATTTTATATCATTGAAGAACGAAATAAAATATGAATAGGACACAAATATTATTCTTGCCATGCACCAATTCAGCACTAATTATATTCGAATCCAACAACACTACGTGTCAAATTATTACCATTAAAACATTAAAATAGTATTTGAGACACATTAGTATGGTTGGAATTACCTTTCCCTAAGTAATAATTATTCACTTTGCAAATAATGTATTTAAACTACACACCTTGTTGTGCGGAGAAAACCTTATTCACATCATCCTTCCAGTACTAATAGGGTATTTTTCCGCCCTAAATTGCTAAATACTAAACTAATTATCTACAACGCTTGATATTAATCAAACAGGGTTTACCAAAAAACTCTTGACGCTGTACGAAAGTATCTTACCAATGAACTTGTTGTAAAGATTCAATCATAGCATTTAATTCCGGCCAGAAAGCACTTTTCATTCTAGAAGTTGTATTACACTCGCAACTCATGCCGAAATAATATTTTAACATTTTTCAAATGTGTTCACTTCATGAGTTTAATCGCCGACTAAATCAATTCTCCTTTCGGGGTCACTTGGGGTAATTTTTGGTTTCTGTAGGAGATATCATTCTTGGCCATGCACACTTTGTGTTAAAAACGAAAATAGTTTAAAAAATGTAATTTCATTATGAAGGGCCCAAATGGAAGGAATCAAATTCTTCTAAAGATGGCTTTGCATAAGTGACCCAAGGTGTACTTCGTTGAAACGTAAAAATAAAACAATCACGTGTTCACAGATTTAATGAAATATATATATGGTTTTACATTGTTTTAATAAGTATGTTATCTACAGAATTTCAATTAGCCTTTGGTAATTTAAAGAGCGAGACATGCTAAAGCTTGCAACCTTTTCCATAATTTTTTATTACGGATCCTATTACATAGTTGAAAATAAAAGGAATTGACGATTTGAAGGTCCACTTTTGAATCCGTCTCTAAAATTTAGCTATCTTTATGCTTTTTTTAAGAACGTGTGAGTTTTGAGCTTATTTTCAACAGAAATAGCGACTGATTTAAAAAGCCAATATCCTCCACTTCCAAAGAAAGTGGAGAAACTGGAAGCAGGAATGGAATGAGCGCTGGGAATAGCCATTATTTTCTCCCGCAGCTCTTAAGCCATGAATCGTAGGAATATTCACCCAGTCATAATTATTTCGTACGCTTTCCTCAATGAGAGATTTCTCAGCAGATGTTTTCGATGATTCCAGTTTCCGTGAATATTTTGAAAATTTAGAACGTATTTTTACTTTGTTACTTTAATCCAAAATTTTAGTTTATTTGAAAATAAATCGTAAGCAACATCTAAAAAATAGATTTTTTTGGTTTAATAATGGTATATCATGATATAAATAAAGATGACGTCATGCGTAATCACATAAATTAGTTAATGCTACCATGTATCGCAATACTATTATTTGAAAATGTCTGTTTCTGGACTTGAAGTTGGAATTATATTTTCGAAAGATTTATAATTACTTTCCTGTACTTTAATACCTAACGTATGGTGTAAGGAATGGGAGCATGGAATAATTGGCATTCTTCATTTTAGTTTCCCCCTCCTCTCAATACTTTCTTGACTTCCATGCCAAGTACTTTCTCTTGCAGCGTTCATTCCATTTTGCATACCTGTTTTTATGACTTGACCTCATATATGTTCTAGACGTGACTCAAGCGGCGGGATGCACTCCTGTCGTATTCGTTCATTTTACGGATGCTCGCGGAACGTAAACAGACAGTCCGCGGAGCCGTCACGTCTTCCCCTCGCTTAATTTTTGTAGCCTACGTTTTTTAGTGGTTACTTTTAAAATAAGTAAAATGGAAAGCATTGAGATGGTTCTCTCACATTTCTCCTAATACGGGTGCATGGAGACGAGACGTTCTCGTGAGTAAGGTTGAACAAACATTTAAATTCCTTGGCTTGTATTTTTATTTACTGGAACCGAAATTAAAAGATGGCCAGTGCATGAATACAAGCATTTAATTTATTTATTTTTTTAATCCCATATCACCGAATACAGCACGTAATGGCCATTTTACATCGGTGTGTTCACCAGATTTACCAATAACACGTGCATGGACAACCGAAATTAAAAGCTGGCCAGTGCATGAATAAAAGTATTTTATTTATTTATTTTTTTAATCCCATTTCACCAAGTACAGCACGTAATGGCCATTTTACATCGGTGTGTTCACCAAATTTACCAATTACACGTGCATGGACAACCATACCCTTGATAGGGGGAACTTTCCCTGGCGGGACTCGAACCCAGTTTGGCAGGCAAGGAATTTCCCCCGCCGCCACCAAGAGGCCGGCAGCATCAGAAAAAGAATTGATAAAATACAATTAATAATGCAACAACAACAATAGAAAGAAAAACATCTCATTAGGTCGCATGCTACCCCTTCTTGTAAAATTTGAATCTTTTAGTGTGGCGGTCCGGAAAGCCGCAGACCTGTCGCTTGATTCTTGGTCGAGGGAATATTTTTCACTCTTTGCCGATTTAGAGGGTTCAAGTCTCCCCTCCCACTTGGGCGGTCCGGGTTCAATTCACGGTTACAGTACGTTTCCATGATGGCGGCGGGAAAAGGTCTTACAATCGCGGTTTAACATCCCACTTGGTTAAGATTATCTCATACAGAGTACGGTTGTTTTTATGTTGTATTTTTTTTATTAACATGGTCCAATGTAAAAGCCCCACAGAGGAATTTTCCGGGTGATGAAAAAAAGTATTTTTTTTCATAAAATTCAATTGAAGGATGGATACTAAAATTTATTCTATGAAGTACATGTTTAAGCACAATAAACCTTAGTAACATTTCTACGCCACAGAAGGTGGTACAAAAATAGAATTTCTCACGATCTTTCGGGTTTGAGGAAATCCTCAGGCGGATTAATGTTCTCCCTCTCACGTGCCACCAACTCGATCTCAGAAGGGGTCGTAATGAGTAGTTTCAACCCTCTCTCCCCGCCGAAAGGTCATCTTCTTCTTCTTCTGGGAGGAAGATGAGCGCAACGGGGTCGCCACCCCGTGAAAGTCTTCTGGGGTGTGGGAGCGGGGGTTGTGGCGGGTTGGTACCTTTGGTGTGCGGTGCCCTTGCAAATTGGCAGGTGCGCGCTCGTTTCAAACCACGTGCAATCTCACCAGCGTTGTCCACCCTTTTTTCCTACCCCCGGCGTAACACTGGAGACCCCTTAGCAGTTTGACCCCGTGACCTGTTCATTTACCGCCGCCGGTCGGATTTTTTTTGAGAGGAATAATCGCTTCCTCCCCGTTTTGGAAGATAATTTCAGGCGCGGGGATCAATATTCCAGGTTTCCTCCTCTCACTTCAGCTTTCGAATTTCTGCACCGCGTCCCTAGACGGTTTCCGGAATCCATTATAGCGTAACCAGTTCAATTATGTCGTTTGGTGACCGACGTTTCGATTCTCTAATCGAGAATCTTCCTCGGGGCTGAGGTAATGCCGAAAACACGAGAGGGTCCCTTTTCGGGTTTATCTGAATATAATGTAAGGTGTTTTCGGCAGTGACTCAACCCTAAAGAGGATTTTCTTTTGTATGCTTTCGTTCCACATGAATGAGAATATCTTAACCCGGTAACGCCTGAATTAAAAATTTCATCCCAACTTTTTCGTAATAATCAATTTTAAAATCTGATTGATTGCATGCAAATTTAATACTTTTAGCACTAATAGTCTTGAAGATACAGCCTGGTACAATGTGGTACCGCTAGGCCCTTAAGGAGTCAAAAATCGAAATTAAATAGGCGTTAGTAATTTCACATTTTAATGCCAGAAAAGTTTTAAAAAATTCTATTTTGCACAATACATTATCAAAATTACTCAAAAACGTCAAATATTGCTTAAAAAAGCAAACGTTTCTGAAAAACGTAATTATAAATATTCTTATTAGTTTAAAACTCTCAAAATCCCGAACAATTTACAATAAATAACAAAAACATTTGGCTCGTTTAGTATTGCACTACCAGCTGGTACCATATGGTAACGCTAGGTGTTAACGGGTTAAGGGAACGCAATTAAAAAATCAATTAATCGCCATCAGCACTTCAATTAGTACATTTTCTCTCAATGATTGATTTTGAACATGCCGAAGTTGGTGTTAACTGAAATTTATGACTAGGCAGGTAGGATATTTTAAATTTCCTCTCGGGAGTAAATTTTATAAGAAGTGCGTAAGCAGCTATTTCGACTCGGTTATCATTATGAAATGACTTGCTCAATAAAAAATTATGCTGTCTTCTTTTCATGCTGTAATACATGCAACATTGCAGGTAGCTGGATGGCAGTAAGCCGATATTCACAGTTCCTATATGGCGAAAAATAATAAAAAGTACAGTTGCAAAGGTTACAATCCCATAATTCCATTATACACACGGCCATGAATCACGTAAGCAGATAATCTTTTAGTCATTTTAGTCAATCTGAGCGGAGAGATGTGGGACTCAGAGAAGTGACTATCCTGGGGTATCAATTCTTGAAATAGTATCCTTGTTCAATTAACTAAGGCGCCCATATAATTGTAGTAGCTATTCGATGTTATTAAAATTCGTAATACTATACGATAAATGGATAAATACTCTTCCCTAAGTATTAATTCGAACGTTTATCAACAAGGTTTTGAAAATATGTTCATGAGAATTGAATATTCGCAGCACTTTCTTACGTCATTTCCGAGAGTCGTTGTATTTTTTAACATAAATGTTTTGTCTCTTTAAGGTACTCTAAATAATTAGTTCGAAATAATCAAGAGTTTTTTTTAGCTACACGCATTCTTCATATAGTACTTTTTCCCATCATTAACCCATACCAGCACCTTCCACAGCCGGACTCGACGACCTTCCATAGACTATTGTGATTTAGAAAACTCAATGTACCCCGCTAATCCTCTCTTTCTTCCCCAACACCGCCACCTTCTTTAGCTCTCGTCTCCTCACCTACTTTAACCCCGCCCTCCCCTGGCTGGTCAGATACAAGAAAAACCCTCGTCCCAAATCAAGGCTGCCCCTTTCCCCCACACCCTCTCCCTATTTCAGTCCGTGTTTAACCCTCACCCCGGCACTTTCAACCAGTCCTATTCCTTTCCGATAAATGTCCTCACTGTCACTTGTGTACTTTGTGTATAAATGTATGATGCATGCAAGATCAGTCACCTGACGATGTAACCAAGTTACGAAACCCGGGTCGTGCCCATAATTAAATAACAGTGAACCTTACAAAGTTTTATTTCCTTACCTCCAGTACTTTTTCCCGATAAATATTTTTCTTCGATAGGCCTAAATAAACTAATATCAATAGACTAGATCTATAGTCTTACGGAAGATATACTTACATACGGAAGATTAATTGGCTCCATACCAAAGAAGAAATTCCCTCCCCCCTCTCCCGAACACGTGATGCCGTTTTTCGTTCTTCCGCATGCTGCTGACTATTTTGCTTTAAAAAAAGCGAAAGGCTTTTGACCTCATGAGAGGGTAAGAGTCAGCGAGAGACTCAATCGAAATCCTCCCCAACGCACAAATCTTCCCGAGACTTTTCCTCCACATTGTCCCACGGTTCTATCGTAAGGCGAAAAGTGGCGGTTGAACCGCGGCGGTTGAACTTGCCAAAAGGCAGCGGGCGGAAGATTTTACCGCCCAGGAAACGATAAAGCGGCACTCATAATGCAGTGAGAGGATTGCGTGATTTGCGGTCTGCCATTTTTGGTTCGTAGTCCGGAAAGAAGGGTTTATCTCACTGGAAAAATCCGCTTTCAGGATATTTATAACATCATCATCACTGGTCAACAATCCTAGGATTGGTTTGACGCAGCTCTCCACTCAGTTCTCCTATCAGCTAATCTTTTCACTCCTACGTATTTATAACATGCATTTGATTAAAAAGTGTGTTGAATTTTTCTCTGGGGTTCAGCCTCTTAATTTTTTCAAATCAACTATCACATTTATTGCGATGATGAGGAACGAAATAGTCCCCGAAACTAGGTGACAATTAATAATTCTCCCCATCTATGCACTTATGAAAGTGCATTCAGCAAAGAAAATGATCTTTTTCATAAATGGCTTAGAAATGGGAATAGCTTTCCCGAAAAATTTTGATACTAAGCGTTTATGATGTATTGGAAAAATGCTAATGTGTGCAGTTAAAACACAGTCTTCTTCGACATTATATGAGATATTAATTCAAGTTAATAAATGTTTACAGATTTACACCATAACTTACACTAGTATAGACTGAAGGCTACCACCTGATGACCACCCAATGTGTATGAAAAAGATATATGAATAGCATCAAATTTAATGACCTAAGGATAAATGGATCAAGTATGAGTTCGTGATTCCAGAGTATCCATAAAACCTTTAGAGTCTTTGGTACCATTGCAGAAAATCATATTCAATAAATTGTTTAAGCAACACTTTTGTTTGAGTTGGCGGAATAATAAAAGCATTACTACTGATTACTAAGGATTACTGAGCATACTAGAATTTTATGTTCCCCCATGGATCAAGGGATTTGCTTTTCATTTCCCTCAAAATACATGTTTATAGGATGCCTCTCATTTCTTCGGAAAATAGATGCGTGATAGCGGCTGAGAGAGGCTAAATGTTTCAAATAGCTGAGGAACACAGTAGACAAAATACTATAATCAGCATTCCATGTTGTAGCGGTAATGCCTTTCTTTGCGTGAATATGGTTTATTACATATTTTTTATCTTAAGTCTGGGTGGCCTAATTTCTTGCTCATTATTATATATCGCTTATCCCCGTATGTTAATTTTGTTTTATCATCGGTTTTTTTCTTATGTTTATCTTGCAGTGACTTTTATGTTGACAATTTTATAATGCATAATTAGAAGCAGTTGAAGGCAATATATGTATGGTGGTAATGTTGATGTGTGTTTTTTTTTAATATTCCGGAACTCTGTTTTCTATTCAAGGGGGACAACAAATCCCCTATGTAAGAATTTAAGAATCAATACAAAAAGCCTTTTGGTAATAGTAGTGGTAATCTATACTCGTATTTGGGTGCGTAGACAACTAGGGTCATTAGCACCACACGTTCCACCTACTCATCATAATTCATAAATATAAAAGTACATTATAATATTATAAAGAAATTTAAATGGAAACCACTTCCTTTCTATATTTTACTAAAAGAACCAGTCTTTTGAAAAAAATAAATGGCACGAGTGAGGTGATCTGGATCGTCACCCAAGATGTATTCAAGCTCTCCACTGATTCCCAGCCTGTTGCGTGTATGAGAGTTTTAGTTGATGACCATGTAATGACAATCGTTCCCTACACTGGCCACACTTCCAATTACTCCGATGTGTAGGGGTGTACTGGCACGTTTCTAACACCGGAGAGAGAATTATTGGAGGGAGAAAGGCATTGGAAAGGTTTTATCCCGGTACAATGCCTGGACGATGTAACGATTCCTTCCGCAAATGAGAGGGTCATCGTACAGAGCACATCGATGGCGAGGAAACGTAAGAGTTCTCAAGCAGATGACTTTTTTGCAACTCGACTGTTTTTGTAATGGCTTATCCATCATCCTAGTTCTTTTTGCGCCATTTGTACCATCATCCATAAATAAAAGATTTTGTTAGAGTTGTGAAAGGGAGACCTTTTCTAAATCTCCTTGAGAGTTACTTAATCGTATAGAAACGCTGTCCCTCCATCACGAATGAACAAGGAATAAAATAGCGGAATCTATTGATGGTAAGTGATAACACTTGACGTGTTATCGATTGTGATATCGATTGTGATATCGATTGTGATATCGTGTAATTCCCGATTCGGTTAAGTTGGGGCATTTTATTTTGTCTGAAAGTCGCGAAGTTAGGTATTTCAAATACTGTGAGGTATTTTGCATTTAAAGTATTGGAAACACCTCCTGAAATTTTGAGAGATAAGCAGCATTTTCAATTCCTGTCATTTTCATCTCTGCTGTATCATTTAATCGCCTGTTTCTTTGATACTAGGCATTGCTCTCGAGCAGCAAAAGGTAATTCTCACCCACAAGGGAGTATTGTGCTTCCCTGATTAGCAAGCCCATTCACTACTGATAAAGTTTCCTTTTATGTAACTTTGCCTAAGCTTTTCCCTTTTATTTTGATTGGAATTTGGTGGCATGGTTTTTATTTTGCTGGCCTAGATTTGAATGGTAAACTTTTTAGCATTCCTATCTGCAAACTTTCGGAATGATCCGACATTTTTTAAGCGTAGGGATTTTTTTTTCAATCACCTGATTCACCGGGTTATTGCTTCATAGGAATACGATCTAGAAACAAAAAGAGAATGTCATTGAGTTAAAATGTTTTGATATAGCGATTTGTAGAACGCGATAACGTGATCCAATTATTCTCATCACAGTTTTACTACTTGTAATTTCTTCGACCGCTTACGGCGTCAACTGGTTCTTTTTCGAGATTAAATTCTTCGATATAGGAAATGAGATTTGAGCTGCAGATTTCATATCCTTGAAAAACCTGTGAATTTTTCGTCAATGTAATTCGTCTCTATTGAATTAAATCCGATAGTCGTTGGCCTTTATGTCGTAGTTGTTTTATATTGTATTTTTTTTGTATACGAGGAGTTTCATACAGTGAGTACATGCAGAAGTAACCAGGAATTTCGTTCAGGGGGGGTCCAAAACCAGGGGTGAAAATTGAAAAATATGCTACTAAGTAGAGGGCTTAAAACTAATTTTAACGCTTTTCATATTCGAAAAAAATCATTTCTCGAAGAAATCTATTTGCAAACTCATGATTTTTCAATATTTGGTTTTCTAGTATGAAGGAAATTAATTGTGTTCTTATATTTCGGGGGGGAGGGTAGGAACCGGGACCCCCTGGGCCTCCCTCCTAACTTCACCACTTGTTTCATAAAATTTAATACCCTACCAAAGCTCTTTTTTACTTTTCTCCTCTACAAATTTAGGAAAGCATCGGTACATGGTTATAACTGTATTATAAAATCATATTATGCTGCGCAAAAAAGTAAATATAATCATAAAAATATATATATCAAATCGCGTGTATGCTGCGACTTATTATCAACGCCAAATTCAGACTTTTGTTAATGAATTTTTTATGTCACATAGCTCTGAAATAACAATATTATGTACCTCTGAACTTTAAAGCTATGAGCTATCAGTTACAGCTTAGGTAATTGATACTAGGAGGAAATTATATGATACATTGGAAAGGTTATCTTAGATGTCTACTGTTTGAAGTTTATTTGTATGCATTTCATTGGCTTAGCTCTATTAAAATTTTTCAAAAGAGTTGAAAGTAGGTTTATTTATCTATTTTGCCGATAAAATTGGGAATTTGCGATAGTGCATTCATTATTTCGAATAATTATCTTCCAATATGATCCTCAGCATTTGGCCACGCACTGCTGGCTCTATATCACAGTTTCACGCCTTTTGTATGCCGGTTTTTCCTCTCACGAATTTCACCCTTGCCGTAGAATAAAGCAGGCGTTCGGATTCTCCCTCCCCAAAATTCATCGGAGATTGGATCCTGTTGGATTTGATTTAATGTCTGTGTTTTCGCAACCCAACCGAAATTATTGCTCATGCATCCGGTCAGTTTGAAACTAGCGTGCAAAAATGAAATGCCCTCTGTCCTTCAGCGCTGGAAAAATTGCGAGAAAATAAGGGAAAAACTTCATGCATGGTTTTTGAATACGATAGCTTGTGGCTTTCCCTTGGCTGACTGTAAATCGCGCAATAAATCTCAGAAGGGCTGTACTCAGCAGGCTTAGGGGTAGTAAACCTCGGCTTTATCCCCAAAGGAGTAAATTTCAATCCGCAGCAGAACTTGGACTCGTACGCTTGAATGCACCTTTAAAAAGGTGGGATTAAGTGAGATGCTCACCATTATCTCGAATAACGAATATCGTGTGTGAAAGTAGTGAGGTGGTAATGAAGAAAAATCACTTTTATGCATCCAATTTTGAGGCAGAACTACGGTCAAGAAAGGAAAACTGAGAACTTACGATGCAATTTAATCCCGCTAGGCTTTACGCTTCTTTGGGTTCGGCTTAATTTGAAGACTTAATTCTTAAAGACTTTGTATCAATGGAACTGTATTGCTCCTAGAGGACCAATCAGTAGCTCAGTTTTTCTCGCTTATATGAAGAGTACTAAGAACTTAGGGCTATGCAATTATATTCTTGAGTCTATATGAAGTTTGGTATGGATTAGTGAGGATAGAGTTCGCCCCAAATTTAGCCATATAGGATGAATTAAACAAATTCAGTGTAGGAAGCGGGGTAGGCCAGGAAGAAATCTCGCCTCGAGGATCTTATATGGGTTTACTCTGGACTTGAACCCGGGGGCCTTCGATCCCTAGCCCAATACTCTAGCCATTGCGATGTCAATGTTCCCTTAGATCTCTTAAGGCCTGTTTGCAAGATACATTACCGCGTACAAGTTAGTGTCTGATTGCATGAACCATTTTTGTGGACCGGAACGGGGCATGTACAAATGCATGAATCAAATAAGAACAGGTTCTATTTTCTGTTCGTGCATTTGCTCAAGTTGGGTGGTTACACGGTACATTTTGGCGTTCATTCTCGCTGCCATAAATATTGACATAAACTACTTAGAGCTAATGTACCGAGTAAACAGATCTTTTGAGTTTAGGAATTTACAAAAATATAGAAGTCAAGAGATTATTCCTCCCCTGGGAGAGGCGGATGTGTTCTTGGCCGAATGTTTCCTGTACCTCCAGAAATCAAGTTCAATTTATTATTTCTCATTGCCAATAGTACATACTTTTAGTTTTACATCTATACTCGTTCACTTTGCTCCCTTACCTCCGGTTGAGAGGAACATCGAATTGTCAAAAGGAGAGTTTCTCGCCCTCAGATCTCAGATATGCACTTCGTTCTTGCTTGATCGGTCATTTATGACTCCTGGCCTCTGCTGTCGCTAAACGAATTTGTCTGGTACTTTGTTTCTCTCGACGCCTATTTCTATCAAATCAAAGGTATAAATAATAACTTTTATAATACGGGAAAAAAGTACCCCCGAATTCTGCGCAGTTCTTCACTGTTTCCTTTGCTCCTATGTTTCCCATCCATATTTTTCCATTGCTGCCTGAACAACTCTTTCTTCTCTCTCACGTCTTATGATTCTGCCGAGCATTAAAGATCTGGTTAGAGAAATGTTTGGCTGTATTAGCTTTTCTCTTCGTTTTCAATAGGTGGATACGGCATTGCAATCGATGACAAGAGCAAAAACGCTTGATAAGCGTACGAACTTTTATGACAGAAATACGGGTATTGTTATTACAAATCAGCTGGGCCCTGTCAAATTTTACTGTGATTACAGCACATTCACTCTAAGCATACAAAAATACTGCACGACATGTGTTCAACACAACGATGTTTTGGTTGATTAGGGTAATGTCTTCCTATATTTTCACTTCTTTAAAGGATGAAATGTCATCCATACTTATCTGTTCTGCCATTTATTTGCTGAATTTATCGCATGAAAAGCATTTCCACTCTTATAATTCTGATAAGCGCGATGTCTGGGATGACGTTTAGTCTGTTGCTCCGCGAATAGTGAAGGGATGCCCCCAGGATTTGGGATCGTATTGTGCCTTAGACAGCGTAACGCGGACTTTCGTTGGCGAGCAAGGTGTTGGCTAGATCTTGGATCCTCTGTTAAGACCCGGAGCGAGCATATCACCTAAAACCCCTTTCCCTGCCTCGATTCTCGTGGGAAACTCAGATGGGCGCCTTTCACTATCTCGGAGATGGAACTGGAATCTGTCGGTTGGAGCGATTGCATAAACCCCCTAGCCCGGTAGGTCCGAGTGCAATTGGTTTTGAAGGCGCGAATGACGCTGGCCCGGGCGGTCCCTCACTATTACTATCGCCGCACGTCACGGATCGTGGGAATGGAAAGGGACTAGAATGGCTTTGTATTCATAACGCTCTCTTGATTTCCCTCTTATTTGCTATTGACGAACGGAAAGGTCCGCTGCCCTATTTTTTTCACCTTCTCCGGATCGCCATGGTGATTGTAAGCTAATTTTCAATCTTAGAATTTTCTCGCCAACGTTTCTATCTTGTATCTCAACCTTTGACTTTGTGTTCCATTAGTTCACCCTCTTACCTTATTAGGAACGGTTCCGAATGAGTTGAAGGTGTAAGTGCAATTGGTACATGTGTTTCTCTGAGGGGAATGCTTTGATTCAAAAGAATTTTGCTTGATTTTCTGACTCGAAAACCTGTCATTGTGTCAGGAAAGAAATAATAAAAAATAAATGTGTAGAGATAATAATTTATTCAAGCAAGTAGCTCCGTTCTTAGTGCTTGTGCCAAACGAGGAATTCCTCTGTATTTCTAAGTCTTTCAATGATTTCAACTGTCTTATATGTGGTACAAAACTTCATTTTAAAGTAGATAATATAACGACGTCGTCTAAAGAATAAATAGCTTAGAACCATGTGTGGTGTATTATATATGCAATGGCAAGATCAAATATAAAGAGACCGGTACGCTACCCTATTTCATTAACTTGTCTCATTGTATGCATCTTCATAAATGCATGCTGTGAGTCTCTGATTAGTCTACAAGAAACAGTGTTCCTATTGCACAAATATCAGTAAAAGTTGTACAAAAATCAGTGAGTCTTCCAAGTTTTGAAGTGTGCCAAATTTGTCACGTTAAATAAAATAGTCATGAACGTCTGGTGCTTTGCCTTCCAAATCATTGATTTAATAACAGAAATGTGCTTAATAATTGTTATAAACCCAGTGTATTAGTGGTAATCATTTCAACCGCTCAAACAGTGGCTATTCGTTCGTTGTGCTTCCCTCAAAATATTTTTCATTTAGATATTCAGTTCAGTGTAATACTAAAAATTATGAGCCATGATAACCTATTCCAGCATTCCACCATTTGCTGCTGCTTTTATTCACGTAAAAGTGCTAAGAATGTCACATTTGAAATTGGTTTTAATGTTATTCAGCGCATGGAATCTTTTACTGTTGCAATCATGATTCACTTAGCAGGATACAAATTTTCTTAAGTAAAATAAAAGTTATGATTTCAATAGCTAACTATTAATTGCTCTTTACCCCACTTCATGCACTTAATTTACAAATGGTTAGTTTGAAATTGGGAGATTGTCCCTACATGAATCAATGATATCACCTAAGAGGTTTTTTATCTTTAATTCCATTTTTGATTTCATTTGAAATTTCAACAGCAGTCTCCCAAATGATTTTTTTATGGATCTTTAAAAAGACAAATACAATAGTATATTCTGAAATTAATCCCTTATGCATATTGTGGTTTTATTTATAGAGTTGTGACTGTACCAATTTTAGCATCGAAAAGTTGATGCATTTCTTGTATTTCTACATTGCGCTATTATTATATTTCATTTGCCCGAAAGAGAACCTCATATCGACATTACTTTCCTCGATTGCAGACATAGCTGGTTACTTAAACAGAAAACGATGAGAGAAAATTTTGTTATTCCGGAGGCATAGAAACTTGAAGTTCAGTTCGTAGCTGAATAGTTTATATAATAGAAGTTTGGAGTATGGGATCGTAAATGAAAAACATTGGTATATTGAAATATTTTTATTTTATTTTGTATATATTTTTTAATGAAGTGACTCCGTCATCCACTCCAGCTTTTTCATTTTTATAATAAAGTATAAATTGTATCAAAATTTATATAAGATATTTTGGTAACCTGATCAAATTTAACTCATCACTCGGCGATTACCACGCTGCCTTTGTTATTTTAGAAAGCTAACACTTCCCTCAGGCTTTAAATAATCGTACTTGGTGTTAGTCCGAAGGTTGAAAAAATGAGTCTGGTTCATTATTTGATTCCAGCCTTTCTAAAAAAAGGAAGAATCAAGGAAAAATTGCTAATGATTTTTTAAAAACCACCAGCATATTACCGTGTTTTTACCAAGTTTGACTTCAACAGAAATCTGCTTTGATCCAAAGCATCCGTTACTTTTTCAACCCCTCAGGTAGTATTTATTCAATCACTTCCCGGAAAATAGATAGAGATGATTGGAATGCATGGATCACGCAATTCCGTACCCGTAACAAATAAAAACCTATCAGGAGTGAGCCTAAATAATGGCAGAAGTGTTCGTAATTGGGGTGGTTTCTTAAATTATCTCATCAGGAACATTGATTTTTTTCTCGATTGTCCGGCACAGACTCGGATCAAAGTCACAAATTCGAGATTAAGTTTTACTTCTTCCATCCACCACCACAACCGGAGGCACAGCCGCCAGACTGCCATCCCGCTGCTCCCTGACCCGCGTCGTACGAGCTGCCTCCCGCGCTAGCTCCGATATCTGCACCGGCATCGGACTTCCACTCTTCGGCTACCGCACCTCCGTCGTATCCACCGCCAATCGTGGAGTATCCGGCTGCGTATTGGCCACCGTAAGAGCCACCGCTTCCGGTAGCACCTCCTCCAATGATACCTCCTCCGACTGCTCCGCCGGCGCTTTGCCACCCTGCGTCACCACCACCGCTCTGCCAACCAGTGGCGCCTCCACCGGTTTGCAATCCAACGCCACCACCACCGCTCTGCCATCCAGTGGCACCTCCGCCGGTCTGCCAACCAGCGGCTCCTCCACCGCTCTGCCAACCTCCGGCGTACGCCCAAGGGTTCTCGACCTTCTTAGCGTGGATGGGAACCTTGACTTCGACGGGGTAGGGGACGGGTTTGTGGACGGGCAGGGGGATGTGCTTGTCGACGTGGACGATCTTGAGATGCTCCTGCTCGACATGGAAGGGCCTGTCGACAGGGTGGGGCACCTGCTGGTGGAGGGGCTTCTGTACGTGCTTCTCAACGGGGGTGGGGTTGGGTACGTGGACAGGGACCTTGCTCTCCTGGTAGTTGGGAACGGGGTGCTGGACCTCGACCGGCACCTTCTTGTCAACATGCTGCTCGTTGGGCACGGGGTGTTCCTTCTTGAGGTGGACTGGGAACGGTCTCTCTCTTGGGATGATCTGGGCCACCTGCTTCTCCACGACGAGTGTCACAGGAACCTTGGTCTCGACGTGTCTGATGTTTGGCGTTGGCACGTAAACATCGTAAGGCTTGTCAACGTGGACGTACTGGGGCACGGGAACCCTCTTGATAACCTCATAGGGCACCTCCTTCCTCACCTCGTAAGGGACGAGGACCTGCTTCTCTACAGTGTATGGCTGGGGCTGAGGGACTGACACGACGTATGGCCTGTCGACGGGAACCTTGACGTGGACGGGGTAGGGCCTGTTGACGGTATAGGGCACGCGTTTCTCAACCGTGACTTCGTATGGGACCCTCTTCTCAACGGTGACTGGGACTCGCTTGATGACGGTGTAAGGCACGCGCTGCTCGATGTGGACTGGGTAAGGCTTGGGGACATGGACGGGGTATGGCTTGTCGACGTGGACGGGGACCTTGACTGGGACCCTCTTGATGACCTCATACGGGACCCGCTTCTCGACAGGAACATGGACGGGGATCTTCTTCACGACTGGTACCTCATAGGGCTTGTCCACGAAGACTTTGTAAGGCTTGTCTACTGGGACTTCGACTGGGACCTTAACCTTTTTGACCACGTCGTAAGGTACACGCTTCTCTACAGTGACGTGGTAGGGTTTAGGTACGTGAACTGTGTATGGCTGAGGCACGGGAACCTTGACGTATTTGATAATGGGCTCGGGCTTTGGCTTATGGACGTTCCATCCCTGCTGTTCCCATCCTCCTCCCGATGACCAGCCAGCATCTTGTTTCCATCCACCATGACCGCTCTCGACTTGCCATCCGCCCCCAGAACCTCCATATCCATATCCACCACCTGACTGATATCCGCTGCTAGCTCCACCATCTCCGTATCCGTATCCGTTGCTTGCACCTTTGCCGCTGTACAAGCTGCCGCTGTATGAGCTGCCGCCGATGGGGGTCCATCCGTTACCACCGCCCTGAGACCATCCAGCAGCTTGCTGCCAGCCAGCCGGAGACGATCCATGACCTCCTGAGCTCCATGAGGTGATCGCTCCAGCGTCTGGACCGGTGTATGCTGATCCGCTAGAGTAGCTTGATACGCCAGAGTAGCTTGATGTCAATGGCGCTCCATACGCTAGCGAGACTCCTCTCTTGGTCTTGACTGATTCCTCAACCTTTTGATCTTCCACGGGTTTTGGCTCGACTTTCTCTTCGACCTTTTCTTCAGCCAAGGCGCTGATGGCCAGGCAAAATAATAAAAGGCACTGTTGGGAGAGAAAAGACGGTACACATTAGTTTTGTGAAAGAGTGCAAAGAGAGATTTTCAGGATTGAGTGCATTCAGTTAAAAATTAATAATAACCCAAAATCTATATCAGAATTAACTTGAAGAGTACTCGTATTTGGCCACTTTAAAGCAGCCTTGATGATGCTACCTTAAATGAGATTCTTAGGCATATGAAGAGCTTAAGCGTTATTTTGGACATTCATGTGGCCTTCATGATAAGTATATGCGTGGAGCAAGGAATTGGCCGTAGCTAATTTTTTTCGAGTGGTTGGGGGGCACTAGGAAACTTCTAGTAAGATAGAGTTCTTTAAGTAATACCTCATTATAGTTAGCCACACTATTAAATTTCATCTAATCTAAAAGTTACTCAAGCAGCAGCAAGTATTAAATTAAATTAGAAAAATGTCACTAGGAGCTGGAGTCGAATAGCGGGCCCTTGGCTTCTTGCTCGCAGCGCTTACCTCAATTTTATATGAAATTGCTATTTTCTATTCCTGATTAATTTTTTTTCAATTAAACGATGATTTATCCTGCGTACTATAGAATATTAGTTATGATGACTTATTCCTGACTAGTTCCTCTGCATTTTTCTTCTCTCACTACCTCTTAAGCTACGTGAGAGTATTGGTTGAATTTAACCTATACTTATGTCTAGAATGAGTTAATTGTCATTTTGGAAGGAGAGGAAGATGAATCGGTTCTTGTATCATCTATTCTTGCGAAATTGCGTAATTTTTGTACAAAAGGGAGAATCTTTTACCCAACAAGAGGAATGCGGAATGTATGAGACGATGGGAGAAGGATGTGTTTTTAAAAATTTTTTTCACTCCGCGTAAGTATTCGCGTCACAGGCGTTCACTGTGGATCACCTGTTGCGGAACTTGAAGAGCTCTCAAGAGGAGAAGAGAGAACGAAGCCGAATGGTTACGAAGCCAATTGGATCCGCGCTGTTTATTCGGAAGGCAGCCTTTCTCTCGTTGCGGAAGGCGGCCTCCCGCAAGGGCAAATATTTGTCCGCCGCCGGACTTCTTGTTGTTGAGCCTTGCGTGAGTCGGCCGAGGGGACCTTGACGGACCTTGGGCATGAATGAGTGAGCTTGCGAGAATTCCGGCTGCTCGCGAGGCAGGGAGGGAGGGGAGGGTTGAGGCGATTGGTGCAATAACCTGGCGCGTAGGCGGAAAACATTCTGAAAAAATCGCCAAACCCGCCTCACCGCGATCAAGCTCGAAATTACCGAGTCAGCACGTTGTATCGAACGGAACCCAAGGCTACTAATTCTCTCATTTCACGCTTCTCGTCACTTGAAACGACCACCATCGATGGACGATTGATGTATCGAGTGATTCTATAGAATAAATAGCGGATTGAGTGTTATATAAGATAATATATTAGATATTCTCAATGGTTCTAATATTTTTGACGATAATCGAGTTCGATCGATTGTATCATTTATTCTCATTTTCGATCTCGATGCGTTATTATTGCTCAACAATTTTAACCGAAAATCGCAGTCTTCGAACCGTAGGGACGATCGACAATCGAAGCAAAGATAATTGTTGCCTACTCTCGCCTCTCGTGGGAAATATTTTTTTCTCTCCTACTCTGAGTTTATAGCAATATTTTGATAAAATAAGCGATAAATTATTTGCAATTGTGCCACAGATACAAAATGGGAGATAATATGTATTTTCTGATAGTTAATATCGATGTATTTTTTCGTTGAAGCAATTTTAAATATCTTTACTGGTACACGACCTGCTGATGAAGTACGGCCGTGTTACGATATCCTGTGCTTCCACAAATTACGGTGAAGAGAATACATTTTGGTCGGTAAATGAGGCACAAACCTTCAGTTAATGGGTGCCATTACGTGGGTTACTACGCGTTGCAAATTTTGTATCATCCACACTCGCCGTTTGGCGATTCATAAAACATTGAACTCCTCTATGAATCATCAAAATTCCCGCATGAATGTACCATCTGTAAATACGGATTGGCGATACTTTTATTATATTGCCTCAATATAAAATCGAGAAATATTTCCAAATGGGTGATCGCTTTTCAAGCTGTCATTGGCAAGAGCAATGTTTAGAATGGAAATCCATCTCTTCTAATTTGGCCGCGTACAAGATCTGGTTTAGTATTAGCAAAAATTGTGTAATCTCCTCACCGAAGATCGGATTATCGATCCACCGTGACCCATTAGTAGCTTAAGGAAATAATCAGTATGAAAATGCTAAATATTATGTTTGAGGACGAGGCGATGTGTTCGACTTCTGTAAGATCCTCTATAAGGAAACGAGATCCTTGATACGTCAGATCTAACAATGCCAGTCGATCGCTGTTATAGATTTCCTTGCGTTATCGCGATGAAATTTTATTTGCACGGAGTTGATGTTGATCTGGAAAAGGGATCGGCCGTGTGGAGCATACATTTTAGGTGGCCGAATCATGTTCGCGGAGAAACTTATCATAACTCTGGCGTGACAACCCAATTGTAAAAGTATATCTCTTCGCTGACTTTTGTCCGCGGGCATACATCTGTCTGTTTCTCTCTCTTAGAAAGCCGTTAGAATGAGTTGGGAAGGACGAATGTTTTTTTTTTTAATTTGGGACGTTGCTTTTGGGCGAGGGCGACGGTCACCTGTTTGTGGCTCCCTTCCTTTCGGACAGTAGGATGGGCGAGAGTGAAATTTCACTCCAGATCCAATTTTGGATGCGTGATAAATAATTTCTTCAAAACGACTCCTCGGAAAAGCCAGAAAAACCGGATTCCCTTCCTTGCGGCCTCCAGGATGCGCGAAAGTGTTTGGGTACCTAGATAAGGCCGTCTTTAAGTCATTTCTGACGTTAACCCCTTTGTTAACTCATCCCTAAATCTTTGACTTGAGAAAATTGGAGGCATTGGCCATTAAAAAAAAGGCTTTTAATTTGTGGTCAGTGGTAGAGTGATTTGGAAATTTGGTTGAATACATCAGACACGGTAATTAATGTTAGGCCCTAGTGAGGATTCGGTTGAAAGTTTTAGCTTAGCCTGCATATGTGAATGACTTTCACTGCCTCAGGAGAGTAATACTTAAGAAATTCCTTGAGTTCTATATCATATTTACAAATATCTCTATATCTGTAATTTCTTCTAACATCTTGTACTGGCTGCTTAGGGTAATTCCGCAAAATAGTATGGAAAAAATAATTATCTGGTTGCTGAATTTTTATTTCCTAGTAATTTCCCTGCTTTCTCTCTAATTTCCTCTCGAGTTGGTTTTCGAATATTTATATTGCTTATGCAGGAATAAATTAGGGATACCATTACTGGATGGTGAAAAGGCTCAGTGAACTTGGTAGTTTCTCCAAAACATTTTAACGAAAGCTTTTATATTGCTTAAGTATGCTTTGAGTATTCAATCACATTGAACTACGAATGCATTTCTGGATACGCACATATGCTTGAACCAGGGGAAACCTTTGGGTAATTCAATGCAGTTTTATCTGAATGCTAAGAAGAATTAGTATTATCACAATGTTATCATCAGATTAGCGATATTTGAATGTAAATGACAAAGTGGTTTACATTAATTAAGGTCATGCACGTTTTCCTTTCTTCGCGTTGTATAGTGTCCGAATGACTTATCCTTTTTTTGCATAACTTCATTCATGCTTGAAATAACGTACTCTCTTCTTACAATGATCTCTACTTCTCTCTACAGACCCATCCGTGTTACATGATTCCATTCCTGACAATATGGCGCGCGTGAGTAATAACTCTGCCTCAACGACTCTCATTTCAACGAAATAAAGGTATGGGCCTCGATCGGAATACCTACAAATTATAGGTACCTAAATCACAACCCAACGACGTGAAATAATTTTATAGCGGCTTTAATGGTCATTCCGCTTTGGTTCCCGATGATAGGCGGGAAATAATTGGTCTTTTAATAGTGGAATAAGAAAATTTTCGGTGAGATGAAAAAGCTTGAGCGCTGTGCTGCATAAATCCTCTCCAAACCCTTTCTTTTCTCCCTCCACACTCAATGTATATGAAATCACTCCCGCTTTGAGCGGTTGCCCCGATGGCTCAGTGACCGAGTGCCCTTCGGCTCTAACAAATCAATGAACTCAACGGAGCGCGTCATCACACGCGGTGCGGCGGGAACATAGGAGCGGGAGGGATGGATGGATGGGTAACCCGTCTCCTTGCGTCCCCCCCCCGTGCCCGTAGGGGAGAAGAAAAGTGCCCGAAGGTCCGATGGGAACACTTTCTCTCACGGCCCTCTAAACCTCCTTCCTCTCGTAGGAGATGCGTAACGGCTTTCCCCTCCCCACAATTACGTATCGCGATGTTCCCTCATCCTCCTCCTGTCCGCCGGCCTTCCAAAGGCAATGAGCTCTCGGACCGGTTTTACCAACCTCAAAATCATTTTTTTACTCTCTCACTCTCTGTATCTCTTTCTCCTCCCTTCGTTTTTGTTTTTTGGTGCTTCAAGGGTGGAAAAACATCGTGACCGAAGGAGAGAAAAAGGGTTGGGTCTGAGAAGAGACTAACTCCGTTTCCCTCGATACGTGCTCGAAAAAAAATGTTTAGATACCTACGCGCACCTATCGTACATTCTCGTTTTGAAACTTTAGGAGGCTTTAGGGCCGCTCCTATGCTTTTGCTTTCCTAACCTGATGTCCACAGAGCTTCTCTTATTTTGTTTCTAGGTTTTTTTTCCCTCGCTCTCACACTCCGCCGATCGTATTTACATCTCCTTTCATCTCCAAGCATGTTGTTGTCCTGGTTTTGAGTTTTCCTTTTTCATTGAAAAAATAACTCGAAGGATTTACCGAGCACTTGAGGCTGGATTTATTTCCCCCTTCCCTCCCGTCATGCGCTGCACGAGTCCTCGGTTGATTTATATGGAACGAATGCATCTCTATGCCTCCATGCTCTGCGAGAAAGTCATATTTTATGAGAAGGGTCTCATTGTCGTATTAGAAACTGTTATTCAGCACGCAAAACTCACAGCTTTAATTGCTACCTCCCCCAACGAGAACAATCTCGTGGGAAGTTATGATCTACATTTTTCGCCTATGAAAATGTTGATGGTCAATGTTGAAACGGCATGTGTTGTGTGTTTGAGGAATTTTTTTCTGTGCTTATAAAAATAGTGGAGTTTGCCTCCAAGCTAGTGTGTGGCAGACCAATTATAACCATTACTTCTAAATCCGGTTTAGTCCAAGAGATTTTTACATAGAACAAAACAAGTACTCGGTTTATTTTCGAAGTGAACATTATTTGAGTAAAATAGTTATGTAGTGAAGAATAATATTTTCAAATTTCGTCATAATACTTTACAACAAGTTAGTTACGAGTTCAATTGGTAAAATATGAAATGTATTTGAAATACGGCCAAAAGTGGTAATGTAATGAATGCCGTGTAGGAAGTGTAGATCGTTAGACATTTTAGAATGTGAATGAGTGCAACATTGCCGTTAATAAAATTTGTGATAGAATTTAATTTATAGTTATTTTATGTCAACAAACTAAAAACTACTTTTACGAAGTGCTGATTTTTTTCACACCTAAAACTTACGTATTCCTAACTCTAACAAGGCCTATTAGTCCATTAGCGTGTTCACTGGCAGTCCATTTAATCACGTCAATGGCAATAATTTGGGAGCACACTTCTCGATAGAAGGGTGGAATGAAATGAAGTTTTTAAAGAGCAGATCAGCGTCGGCGCGTGGTCACGGTTTTTCCCGCTCGTGCTCCTGAATCACGATGACACGTGGGAGGCGATTTCATCAGGCAAGGGCGGACCCAGTGACGAGAAGAAGAAACTCGCGTTAGGCGGGCGTCGTCGGCGGAACCTAAATCCTACTTTCTTCCACCAGTCCGTAACACTTTGACGGTAATTGAAGTTCACCTTTCACCGTGTATGTAGATACGCGCACTAAGTGTATGACATGAATACCAACTCATCCTCGTCCTGTGGGAAGTTTATTTTGCTTAGGCTGTAACCTAATATTGCTCAGAGTTACACATGCACTATTATTGTTGCTAAACCCCAAAGATAGTGATTTTACGAACAAAATGGGCCTTAGTAAACCCTCAAACTGCAAACCTAAATTCTGCAACTTCAGCGTACTTAAACATTTATCTACATAATTATGTATTCAAGCGGTAATGGATAAAGAACCCCAAAAAATCAATGTTAGAGTCGCTGAACATACATGACATGATATTTTAGTCTAGCATAAAAAATGGAAGACACTATTTATATTACAAATGCAATGGAAATACATAGGTCATAGACCAAGTCCAGCTCCAAAAACTTAGCTCTCTTCAAATTTTTTTTATATCTTTGGATAATTGATAATATGCCATTATTTTTAAACTCTGTTTTAATCACCAAATTGTTCCTTACTGCAGTTATGCGTAAATTATGACAAGTAAAAATAAGCTAGCTCACTGCTCCCATGAAAATCCATTGTTAAATTATTAATTTTGTTGCTCGGAAATCATATTTAGTAATTATTTATTTTTATATTTGAGGGGGCACATAAAATTAACTTTTTGAATGAATTTTAAAAATTTTTAACGGCGTCATCAAAATTATTCAGGAATAGGAGTTTTATATACGATACAATTAAATTGTTTTCGCTATATCTGTGATCTACGACCAGTCTCAAAGTCGGTCGTACCATTCACTTGAATCACATGAAACGATTTTTCAATGACTGTCTCCTTACCTCTTTTCTTAGCGAGCGAAATTTTTATTGAGTGAGCTTCATTTCATATCCAGTAATCGGCTTCACTGTTCACGTTAAGAAATTAGCTAGTCTTACTTCGGGTTCACCAGTTTTGGACGCCGTCACATGTATTTCCATTGCAGGCACATATAGCACACACATAGCAGGCACACATGGGTGGTAGTTTTTAAAGGTCTCCATGTTCATTGGGAATATTTTTCGGTAGAGTACAGGATAGGGTTGGGGAATGAGTAGGTAACATTAATGGGAATTGGGGGGTGAGGGGACAGGTAGTATTAATGGGGAGTGGGGGTGAGAGATATGGGGTGTATGATATTTCGGGCGCCTTTTCGTCGCCACTACTCACCGCAGCCCTCATGTTGTGTCCTGTGGCAGCTGAAGAGTCCTACGCCTCCCGCTGCTGCTGTGATCCACACGGTAATGCCAACAACCAGGTCCATTCGTGCCAATTTATACGCCCGCCATTACGCCTCACTCTCGCTCTCCTCCGAGAGGAAAGGAGGGACCATCCTCCCACCCCTCTGGAAAAAACAACACCCTCCCTCCCCCTTCTTTCTCTCTCTCCTTCAACCCTCACGAACCCCTTCCACCGCCGACAACTTTCCCCCAGTGGCACCCACACTCACCTGCCCATCCTCCCTCCACTTCGAAGAGGGCTCCCCCCCACCACCTCTCGACAGCGTCTCTGTCGGACAGTCTTCCTCAGTGTATGTTCCGAGGGTCGCCCTTCCCCTCCTCCGGGAGAAGCCACCTTGAGGAGTCTCCCCAACAGCGGTCTCTGCCTCCCTACCCCTCTCTTTCTCTCCCCCCCTCAAACACAACCCCATACTTCTTATCCCACCTCCTTCGATCTGCTTTCCTTTTCTCTCTCTCTCCTGGAAGCTCCTCCTCTTCAGACTCTTCCTCCTTTCCCCCCCCCCCCCACCTCAAGCCTTCTCAGACGCCTTCATCTACTTCGTTTCCGTCAAAGAAATGCATCCCCTCCCTGACAATTGGTCATCGTGGCCATAGCGACATCCCTATTGTGAGTCCATTCAAGTTGGGAAAAAAATTATTACAGACAATTGATTTTTTTCCCTCGAGTCGCGGCGTCTGCGAGGGATTACACCGTTGCCGTATTTTTTCATGAATAAACCAGTGGCATGTTACGCCCATTCATGATATAACTTGGGAAAGAGATGCAAGTACTTCGGATTGTCTGGGTATATTATTCTATTAAAAACACAATGAAAGGGGATCGGAGGGCGAGTATTTGACAATCTGGCCCTACTCTGAGTCACATAGTGTCCTAGCTTTTCATACATCATGGCCATAGCGAAATTTTAGTGTGAGTCTCCATTCAAGCTGGGAACAAAAGTATTACAGACAATTGAGGTTTATTTTCTCTCGAGTCGCGGCCTCAGTGATAACATTGTTGCCGAATTTTTCATGAATAAACCAGTGACGTGTTACGCCCATTCATGATACAACTCGGAAAAGAGATGCGTATATTTCAGGTTACCTGAGTATATTTGTCAATTAAAATAACAAGGAATAGGGATCGAACGGCAAGTATTTGACGGTGTAGATCTTCGCTGAGCCGCATTGTCTCCTAGCTTCTTTAATAATCACAGCAGTTTTACTTGTGTCGGAGGAACTATGTAGTATTTCTTGTTATTTCATCTAATTCGCCTTAGAGATTTGAGTCATTGAGGTGAGTTTTTTCTCGTCAATGATAAAGTTATTTGAGTGAATTCAGGTAAAAACGAATCGAACAAAATATACATGAATGAAAATATTATTCTTGCAGCTTATCGATTGCTCAGTTCTAGAATAATATAGGGAAATATGGATAAATGATTCATAATAACATCTCCGTGAATCTATCTATGCATTATTCAGGTTCTTTAGCTTATAAACTTTGCATTTACCGTGAGAATTTTTCTCCGTGCATTGTGGCACCGGTTAAAAAAATTTAAGATAGGTTTTTTATCCATTTTATTAATGATGTCTTTCGATCTTGTTTGGCAGTTTATCGTAAAAAGGGTTAAATTTAAATTTTTATTCTTTTAATAGGGCCAAATTTTATCAGTATCATGAAAAACTTTCCCACCTTTATATAGCGATCTGCACTTACACCGTGGAGTTTAGATAAGTAATCCATAAAGTAATCCGTTATCAAAGAAACTTTTCCCCATCCATTGTAACTTAGATGAAACTAATACTTTTAAGTCACCAGTGGCGTGTTACAGCAACGCGAGAAAAATTGTCGGGGATCCTTCTCACGTAATTCCTATGTACCACTTTTTGAGATTCTACGCTATTCTTTGGATAAATGCTTGTGAATCTTTGCTCAAGTAGTCACCAGGTGAATGTACCGTTGATAGTGCCAACGATTTGCTACCTATGATGATACTAAAGCCGGGCGTTTTCTAAATGATAGATGTTAATTGAAAAACTGGGGTAAGGTTCCACAGCTTTATAACAATTTTCCATGCATTTATATTTTGTTCATCGTCATTTTCATGAATCGCGTCCGTCAAGATATCAATTTTTAATTTGTAGAATACACGATTAACTATCGAAATTATTGCGATCCCGCGTTATTAGCATCAATTATTTTTTATACCTTATGCGGGCCAACTAATGTTGCCTGGTTTAGAGGAAATAGCCGTATCCGTTTTTTACTGATGCCATAATGTCGGTAAGCGATTGCATTATGATTCGTGAACATCAATTCCGGCCCACCATCGTTGCGTCATAAGAGCTTTCACTAAATTATAATTTTCACAAAATTTTTCCTGTAAAGTATGGAAACAGAGAAATTGAACAAATGCGGTAATAAACTGGTTCCCCTTTGAAATTAATACATTTTCGATAAAATTTCTCATTGGAGAAAGTTTTGGAACATAATTTTACTGGACATT
The DNA here is from genome assembly GCF_921293095.1 of Ischnura elegans. Classification (NCBI taxonomy): domain Eukaryota; kingdom Metazoa; phylum Arthropoda; class Insecta; order Odonata; family Coenagrionidae; genus Ischnura; species Ischnura elegans. The sequence goes on along the minus strand of NC_060248.1, from coordinate 94,110,630 downwards.
TTTGGCAGGTGCAATGTTTATCCATCGTAGGAGGCCATGTTAGGGGTGCTCGGGATCCTGTTTTGGTAGTTCAAATGTATTCAGGAGTAATTCTTCCTCCTTCTACTAGCTTTCGCTAAAAATTCGGTGGGAGGTCGGATAAAATTCCACAACTCAACCCTGATGTCCTTGACCTAATTCACGGGTGGTGAATCATTGTAAACTTAGGGGTAATCAAGTGAAAGTGAACGAAAAGAAAAATTGGATCCGATTTCCTCTCGTATCATGATTAAGTACTTTCTTCAGCAAATGTGATGGTCATCCCTTAATACTACATTCCAAAAATTATAAAACTGCGGCAGAATTTGTGGCAAGAAATTGCATTTTTTATAATATCCAAAAAAATCTACTTCTTGCGATGATCATAAAATCTGGGGTATTTTTTCTTGAAGATTCTGGAGATGATGATTAGGTGTGCACTATCATGATGGCTGAAGTTAAATCTATCTTCATAGGAAAATGTAGAGCATTTTGGATTTTTTAATTTTTCCCTTATCCACCATTTTAATCAACAAAAATGTGCCTAATGTTTTTTTTTTGTTTTCAGAGAAAAGGTGAGCATATCTAGAGGAAATTTTCATTGGTTCAAAAACTAAACCAGGAAAAGTTTTTAATTCGCTGTGGACATATTTCATGGTGGAACGACATCTATATGATTTTCAGAGTAGGTAACAAGAACACTTAGCAACTTCGCTTCTGATAGTAGGAAGTAAGCTGCTCTTTTAAGAATGCGCTCAAGGAAGTTCGGCAAGGAATTGATGAAAATTGTACAAGGAAATGTTTAACGATAGAAAGTGATGCGCCAAAACAGGAGGGTAATCACTTGCCGTAAAACGAATCCTATCTTGGCAACGAATCATCAGTTTGGGTTACTTTTCATGTTGTTCCATGAAATACAATTCGTAATTTTCGGTATATATTGCGTCGATTGCTGTAGTGTAACTGTTATCTTCGCCACAGATTAGTAACCGGAGATGAAGAATTTCTTCACACACTGCGAAAGTCTCCGTTCTCACATGCTTTGAAACATATCATCTTCGGAATATGAGTTGTTTCTAGTTTTTTTTAGCCTTTTTCCCAGATCAGCATATCATTTGGTTCTTTCATCTTGAAGAATTTCTAATTCGTACTCGATTTTTACTGTGTTTTCGTTAGAACTGACAATAAAAACCATCAATCCACGTTGTATCACTGAGAGGAGAGAGTGAATTGAACACCATTTGCGTCTTTAACAGAAAACAGCTTCGGGATTATTCATTCAGTAATAATTTACCCTTTCCGCTGAAAATGGAATATACTCGAGTACCGACTTTACACCCAACTTTATCGTGTTAAACTAATTACGGGCGCATAAAAACGTACCCTTCGGTAAGTAGGCATTCCGGTGATTGTAATGGTTAAATGCATACTGATTTTGGTTCATCATTCTCGCATTTTTGTTAATATTACCATTATTGAGTGCAGAAAAATATTTAGCTACTAGCTTGAAAATTAAACCTTTGTTAAAAAGAATTATTGAATGAATAGTTGGTATCATGTATCATAGCTTCGGAAGTTGAGTAATACGGAAATGCTTTTATTTGTTGATTTAAACATTATAAAGTAAGCAAATTCCTTCCCCATATAAGAAATAATCATCTTGTATTGGTAAAGCAAATTCCGAAGCTTTTAGAAAGCATTGATGCATCTATATCTGCTATTTCACCGTTGAACTGATATCTCTTTGGATTACCATTTGAAACTTCTTCGAATACTACGAAAGGCAGTTCCAGTTGACTCAAGTCCCGGAATGTCCGTGCACAGTGAAGCTGGACTCTTGCGGCTTTGAGAATGTCACGAACTCGAGGTGAATTACTTACTCGGTGAGCACGAAGACACGAAATGGGCGTGACCTTCACGTGGCTTGCGAGGACGCTCGTAGAAATAGCTGGCCAAACAATTGTTACTATTCTCTACGGCGATAGTGAAGGTGACAAGTCATCGATCTAAGTTCGTAAGTGAACCCAAGTTTAAGTTCCATTTCCTTGTTTAATCTGCATGAGATACCTATTAGAGGTATTAAAAGCTCACCGCATCGAGAGGAGAAATTGCTTATTTTTAACAGCGCACCATATGAATCCGAAAATTTCCATCGTATATTAGGCACGATTCACTCCATAATACTATTTCCTGAAATTGCCGGATCATTTGGCGAAGATCTTCTGTTCCTCAAATACAACCAAAAACGCATCCCACAGACTTTTCGTTATTTCACGGTTCCTTAACTGGAGTAGCATAGTTTATAATATCATAATAGATACAATGTAATTAGAGTTTCATAGTAATGATCATTGAGACGAGACCATTTTGTCGAGGTTCGTGGGTGGAACGCGGATGGCGGTAAAACAGTATTCATGAGGTGTGCGAACAAAGGGAGATTTGGCTTGATACACGGTTGATAAAGAGGATGAATTATGCAATGGACATAGTGTAATGCGACGCTTTATTTCCTGGGTATAAACACAGAGATAAAAAGAAGAATATAATAAAGAAGGAATAAGTTATGGGAAAATTTTTAAGATATTATTAAAAGTGAAGCAGACGTTTATCGGTAGCCATTTGCTCGTAGATATTAAGTTCAGCAATTTACTTTAATTATAAGTATTTAAAAATGGATGGAATATTGATTAGGATGCTTCGTTTTTGTAGGTACCTCCTGCTGTTTCCTCCTGGAAAAAGTTTCCTCAGGGTAATAATATTTCTTATTATTCTATCTTCTCAACCAAGGAGTAGTTCTTTTTACCTCTACACAGGAATCATCCTCTTTATCACTCGCTAGTTAAGAATGAGGCTATTATATGTCGTGAAATTTCACCTGAACTAGCTGCTTAAAAGGCATTCTTCCATTTATATGCAATTGATATCATATTTCAGCTTTTTTTGTTGATCTTATAAAGTGCCTAACGTTAATGATTGTAATGATGACGTAATTGTGATAATAATTGTTATAGGAAACGCTTATCAACCTATGCCTGCCTTCGTGTTAATTTTATAGAAATTAATAAATTTAGCTTCATAGTTTAGCAAATAAAAGTTTATTGACTTCTTACAGTTCATGTAATGGCTGAGGCAATTTACCACTAATTTCCATGTCAAAGTTCTGCTCTGGTGATTCAATACGACATTTACCGGTGATTTTCTGGTTTACCTTAGATCTATGAATTGACCGTGTACTACTAGACCAATTTATGCCATATAGCTATCGTTTGACTCCTCCGTTTTTTTATTGGGTGAATACTGGTGTGATTGGTGCAATGCTTTATTCGTTGGACTGAGTGCTAATTGAGTTCATTTAAGCCAGTGTTTTACGGCACCTTTAACTGGACCTTATCATCTACTTCTGTCGCTTAAAAATAGGCTTCGAGCTCACGCTAGGCAGCAGTCAACTAGGTGGTTCAATTAATACATTTGTTTTTTCCATAAAAATTTAACTGAAAACGAATGCTTTTCCTTCAAATATTTCAAGCCTTTCTAACCGGCATTCTAAAAAATTTGCAATATATTTTGGCCCCAACGCACTCTATATTTGAAAGTCTACAAATATATGCTGTGGGAATGCTTAGGTAGCCGAAATCTTTTAGCACGAAGTTAGAAAATCTTTTTAGTTTTTCCCCTTTATAGATCATAAAATTAGTTGGTTGTAGAAAATAACTCTTTTTTACATTCAGATCAGACTAATCGCGTAAAACCAAAAATTTCGTTTATGTGTGGAATGAACACGAGTGGGCCAAAATATGACCTATGTACCCACATAATGCATAGGTACCCTATTTGTAGGGAAATGCAGCAATTGGTAACATATATTTGAATATTTTAGATAAAAATATTTGCATTCCTACTAATGAATGTATGAAATTCTTACTAAGGTTTTCAGCCATGTTTATAAAACAAAATAAAAAGGTAAGAGAAGAATTTTAACCATATATTTAACTGTTCCCAGGAACATTGATGCATGAATGATTATTTTTCTCTTCCAATTTTCGTATCCTGATAAAAGCATGAAAATCATCACAATGAAAGTTTTTTTTATGAGATAACAATGGATTATGATGAACAATGAACTTATAATTTTTAAAACTTATGCACCTCACTAAATCTAAGTATACCATTTTTATGTCACCTTGTGATATGGTAATTAGTCGATTAAAAATTCATCCAGAAATCTGGTTTCTCTTCTGAGACCATTGTTTACTGGAGTTCTTTTTTTGTCTCCATTGGATTCCCATTGTTCGAAACGCTATGAATAAGTTCCGCTAACTTTTCTGTAGCCACTACGACCATCCAGATACGGAATCAGGAAAAACGTCTCATGCATTTGATAGCTGTCTCTCTCTCTCTCTGGTTTTGGCGAATAGCATAAGAAATTTAATGTATTTTAAGTAACAGAAAGTTACTCTTTTAGCCAACGAACTTTCGCCTCAAAAGAGGCCCAAGCCTTAGTGCCATTGTATTTATTTAGTGCACTCCCGACATCTTATTTTTTTTAAATTGCTATTTTCTTTCCAATTAATCACCAACTCATCTCATGGGAAAGTAATTGTACAAGTTATCATTACAGTTAGGCCTTGAATTTTAAAATTTTTACAGTTTTGACTAACATTTCATGCCATATAATGGGCTATAAAAGCTGGCCAAGTAAGTTTTCATCTATCCACATCTAAATACTACGCCGCAATTCGCCACCAATAGGTGTGTGGCGGGGGGTGTTAGGATATCAGCCGTTAATAAATAAAAAGAAAATACCTTAAGTATCGCCCAGCATTTAATCAAGTCCTTAATGGTTCGGGGAAGAAACGATTTCCCAAACACATCCTTTCGGCAAAATATCTCTCTTAATTTATTGTTCCAGTCGGACATGGGGATATAGTAATGTTTTCTAATTTGACGTTCTCAATGTCGCTTTGAAAGATATCTAATTTTAATGCCCCAAGCACTCCGATCATATCTTGCAGCCTCCGAGTCTCTTGTGACTCCCAGCCTAATTCGTTTAACATCTGTGTGACACTTTCTGTACGCCTGTAACAGTTTTTGACGTATCGCGACGTATTCCTCTGTATTTTTTCAGTGTACGTATTAAGTATTACTATGCCGTATACTGTATGCTCGCTGCATATTCACGGTGTGGCCGGAGGTGTGCGAAATAGCACCTTTCTTTTACTTTCTCGTCCGAAAATTATCCCACAACACGCTCGACGAAACCTCGCATCTTCAGGGCTTTGCCACAAATATTTCTTATTGTAAGTGTTTCCAAACATAGATTCAAAGTTATCGTAACTCTCAGAAACTTCTCCTCATCTATCGCCTTTGATGTTGACAACCAAGCCATGTCCACAAGATATAGGAAAGAGTTGCCTAAATTGCACCGCTTCCCAAATCCCACCACCATCCTAGAAGCCAATGTATTTAATTATTATTATTATTATTATTATTAAAAGTGGTGTGAACTATTAGAAGAATCCAGTGCAAATAAATTATACGAAAACATATGTGGAGTCTTTGATAAGATATATGATGCATCCAGAAGGGTTAAAGGACAGAGGGTTTACTTAGGTAGGAAACCAGATAATAATTGGATAACAGATGACATAATTAAGAAAATGCAGGAAAGAGATAAAGCATATAGAAGGTGGAAGAGTAATAGGACAAACAATGGCTACCACCAAGAATACAAAAGACTTAGAAATAAGTGTGTTAATGAAATTTGTCATGCCAAAAAAATGTACAACCATAACCTAATTAGTAATGCCAAAGATGGAAGGCAACTTTGGAAGAATATTAGCATTATCAGGGGTAAACAAGTCAATAAAAATAATGATGACATGATAATAAAACACCTTTGTAAGGATAAAGACATTACTAGTGTATGTAATGAATTTGTATCTAATTATACACATGGCATAAATAATTTAAAAAGTAAATTTTCAAATAAGCTATGGAAGTCATATCCAGAGTCAATGATAAATAGTATGCATCTACCAGAACCTACCAATTCTGATATTGCTAATATTATTACAAAGTTAAAAAACAAGGCCTGTGGAGAAGATAAAATTAGAATTAAGGATATCAAAAGTCAAAAGGCTTTAATACCAGTCTTGACCGCTCTTGTAAAAAATAGTGTTAATGAAGGTATTGTTCCACAAGGTATGAAATTAGCCTTAATTAGACCAATATATAAGGATGGCACTTTTACTGACATGAATAATTATAGACCTATATCAATCTTGTCATCTCTCAGCAAAGTCCTTGAAAAATATGTAGCTGCTCATTTAACTATGTATCTAAATACAGACTTATAAATAAAAATCAATATGGTTTTCAGAAATGTAAGGGTACAAGAGAAGCTCTTGAAACTTTTGCTGACATTGTGAACTCTTGTCTAAACAAGAACAAGTATGTAATTGTTTCTTTCATAGACTACAAAAAAGCATTTGATACTGTAAACCATGAGATACTATTACAGGATCTCCAACAATTTGGAATAAGAGGAAATGTCTTAGATTGGTTTAAGAGTTATCTGTCAAATAGAAAAGTAGCAGTCAGGATTAATAATGTTCAGAGTAATTTCATGATTACTCAGTATGGAGTACCTCAGGGATCAGTACTGGGACCTATATTGTTTAACATTTATGTGAATGGAATATTTAAAGCAATTAAGTACGGTAAAATTCTACTTTATGCAGATGATGTGGTTATAATTACAAACCATAAAGATTACACTCAAGCAGTAAATTACATGCAAGAAGATCTGCAAAACATAGCTGCATGGTCTCACGATCACGACCTAACAATAAATCCTAACAAAACAAAAGTTATGCAAATTACTAATGTAGGATTTAAGATTACTCCCATTATACTCTATATGCATGACCACAAATGTCTACATAAAAAGGGCCTTTCTAGCACTTGTAACTGCACTCCTCTGGAACAGGTTACACATTACAAATACTTAGGTATAACCATTGATCAGTATTTGAAATTTGATAGACACATAGTTAAAATGAACAGTAAACTAAGGAAAATTAATTATCAGATGTATCAAATTAATACCCTAGTTCCAAAGAAAACAAAGATTATGATATATCACGCACTGGTTGAATCAATACTACGCTACGGAATTACCATTTGGGGAAGTACTGCACAATACTATCAGGACACTCTGTTAAAAACTCAAAAAAAAATACTCAAATTAATTCACGCAGGGATTGAATCAACAACAAACCATAAAAATGCAGGTATTTCCCTTAATAATTAAAAAAAATAAATCTTTGTATGAAGAACTCATATATACTAAAGGTTACTGACCTGTACATTTATGTGTTAGTAATTTATAATTATTTCAACAATACATTAAAGATTCACAAAGATTACAAACACTCCATGGAAATGAGAAATCTTACTCATTACTATGTACCAAAATATAATAACAACTATGGTAAAGGTGTAATGAATATTAAAATCCCAATGGCAATAAACGAGTTATCAGATAACTCGAAGAGAATAAAAAATATTAGGGAATTAAAAAGTAAACTAAAAAAGCACCTACTGGAGAGATCGTAAAACGGTTGTCTTATTATTTCTTAGATATGTTTTTGAGTGTCATAATGTAATACTCTATGTGGCTAGGGGGTATATGTATATTTTCTATGTGTTAACTCTTAATAAATGTTTTGTAAAAGTAAAGATAATAATGGAACCTGCTGATAAGCTTAATGCTTAGCGGGACCATTAAAATGCAAATAATGTAGCTTTCATTCAAATGTAAATATTTAAAGAACCTGAATGTTTTATTGGAATATATACTTAATTGAATTGAATTATATAATGACAATATCTTTTTTTTTTTTAGATAATATTTTATATATTGTAACTTTTTTTAAATTTTGTAATATGTTAAGCAATATGACTACTTATTTGTATGGCTATTAACGAATGGTTAATATTTTATAGGTATGGAACTATTGTATGAAAATATTTTTAACTATCAAATGTATTATTGTTAACAATTTTTTTATCCTGTAACAATTTTATCCTGTAACAATAAATATTTAAGATTTAAAAAAAAAAAATTATAGTATTCTACCGATAAAGGCATTTTATTATTATTAAGGTAGGTTTCCATGGAGTACGCAAGAAGTGATCTGGGAGCCTCCCTTTCCTTCCAGCACTGCCTTCTTTAACTCACAGTAAGGCCTACTCTCTTTCAATCTATCTAAAAATCCTATTCTTCTCCTTCCCCTCCCTCGTTTCCCTAACATTCTAGCCTCTAGCACCATTTTCAACATCCCCTCACCACTAAGCACTAACTCCATCCATAGCTTCTGTCTCCTCCGTATCTCATCTAAGAGCTGCCTCTCCTCGCCAACCATATCCAGCACTTCGTCGTTCCTTTTCCTCTCCGTCCATTTCACCCTCTCCATTCTTCTCCATACCCACATCTCGAATGCCTCCAATCTTCTCTCGTCTTCTTTCCTCAGTGTCCACGTTTCCGCACCGTAGAGAGCTACACTCCAGATCAAACTCTTCACTAACCTTTTCTTTAAACTCTTACATAACGATCCTCTCAGAAGCTCCTTCCTGTTCATGAGCGCCTCCTTCGCTAATGCAATTCTCTTCCTGATGTCCTTACTACTACTTGGTATGTATTTAATATATATGCTATTTCTAATGGCTATATTTGGAACTTCCTGCATCACCAAGCACACCTTTTTCAACTGTGGCCACCAGTGTAGGGAAATGTCAGGTGCGTAGGTATTAAGGAAATAAGTGTCCCTTCTGTTTTTTCTTTCGTCTTTTCACATGAATATTGTAAACATAATAAGTTGTATTTACATAGTTTTAGCTACATATCATATTTTTGAAGCATATTGTGTTTCATTTAGTGGTATTAAAAGCGTGATATAGTGACGTGTTTAGGTAATGGAAATGATTTAATGTAAAATGGCGGTCGCTCCCAAAGCGCACAACGTCTCACTATACCTGTGCGATATAAGAGGTCTTGCCGCGAAAAGACTATTCCAATGCGTACACACTCCCACAAAAGACTTGTAAATTTTGTTTCAATTATTGAAGATTTTTTATCAAGCAAAAAAACTACATCCATTATTAATGTCAAAGATATGACTAATTTTACTTTTTTCGTTCCTTATGTTAAGGGTATTTTAATGCAAACGTTTGCTTAGTTAAGGGGTCTAAAAAATATCCTTATATAACTTACCTCTCTGCCTCTCATTGTCGTTGAATCATCATTTCCTAATTTCGGCCTTCGGTGGTGCCTAGCACTCCTCCCTAGCACTTCCTCGTTACTTATTCGGCCGACCCATTCATCTTCGTTATTGTCGTTATCATGGAGTTGAATAACCATCTCTGTTTATACACTGCGCCTGGGTAAATTTTGCTTTATACTCCTACCGCGCACACTCTAGCGCGCAGGCAATGGTGGGTGTCGTTGAACACGGCGTTCTCAATGGCTGTCTCTTACACACGGTTCATCCAGCGTCTTTTATGTATTACTTACGGGTTTTTACTGTTGAATATAATCTTTGGTAAAAGGCGAAAGATTCTTTCGAACTGAAGAGAGTTATGCCCTTTCATGGGGCTCTCTTCGCTTCTATGGCGCTGAGGTGTTTCTCTCCGTCCCGTTCCTTTCGCACCTTTCCTTTCCCAGAGGCGTCATCGGGCTCCTATCGCGGCGGCGCCTCTTTCCTTGTCCCTTCCTCTCCTCCCCCTCCCCGGCTGATCGGGCGTATAAGCTACGGCTTGGTTCCCGGGCCCGGTGCGTTGTATCATCGAAGGGCTCCCCTGAGCCCTCATACGTTGGCGAATATAATTGATAATACATACTTATTTTTCTCTCCATTTTAATAAAGCTGTTTGTTCCTCCATGCCTTATGAAATACCGCAAAATCGTTGGATAAGCTGGAATATTCCAGTTCGTTTTCCAGTATTTGGTGCATCAATTACTTTGTTTTATTCTACATAACTTTTTAAGCTGAGGTTTTCCACACAAGGAAGGGAGAATAAAATCCTGTTGAATTACATTGCTAACCTTTTTATACCGTAAATTAGGTGTGTCGTGACCAAAAATGTTTTATACATTTTGCTAATGATTCTTACTTTTCCAAGGAAATAAAATACCCAGTAAGTATACTCAGCATTTTATTTATGTGCGATTCACTGGAAATTAAAAACTTTTAGATAACAATTACTTCAATAATGTCGTCACCACTGTGCATCTTTCTCGAATTTTAAGCAAAGTCTTTATAGTTTTTATCCCCGGGGGACAATTGTCATTTTTTACGATACTGATTTATCATTGAAGAGAATTTTCATCAATGTTAATGTTATCAATCGATGGAGACATATTATTCGGTGCCTAATAAAAATGAACTCTCTTTTTTATAAAATAAAATGCTTATTTTAAATAGCCAGTTCGTGTTTTTAGGTAATTGGTATTGTTAAAAAAAAACAAAACGTCGTTTGCAACCTTTGCATCATCCATGAAATACTCTCACCAATATTTGCGTGTGCTTTTGTTACATCGCTTTTTCTTTCTTACGTAAGAGGCCGTACCGAATTTGGAGAGATTTTATTTTAGAAGTTTCTTGCAAAACCTTCTTCGGTCAGCAATGAATGTTTTTCCGGCTTCCACGCACGTTAAAAACTCCACCTTCACCGACGTTTCGAAGAGCGTCTTGTTCACCGTCTTCAGGACAGTCTGACAGCCGTATGTTCTATCCCTGCATCAGACTGCCCTGAAGTTTTTAACCAGAGCTAAAGCCCGAGAAACATTCAGTGCTCACATACGCCGGCAAAGAGTCTCTTCGTACAACCTTCCGTCGTTTGCGTGAGGTCGCAAGTTACAAACTTCTCGGAGGAATTTGCCCAAGGGTGAGTCAAAAGACCTTGCTCTCGGATAAGCTTTGATCTGCTCTTAATTATTCAAAAACAAGCACTCGTGCTTATTATACTTGTTACGTGAAACAAATGATGAATTGACCGAGAAGTTTAGAAGTTGCGGACACAATTGGTCTTCGGGCACGTTATTCGTGCACCTGTTCCTGGTATAATCTATTCTTAGAGCGGCGACTGCATTAAAAATCCTCTTTCGTGGGATAATGGCATAGTTTCATAAGAGAAACTGTCGATAACTCCTTTCGTATGTTGCATGTTTTGATGTAACTAAATGCATCGCTTAAAGGCCGCTATGTAGTAGCTTGATGCTAGGGAATGAAATAATCTCGCTACGTGTCCTAAAATATATCAAATGTAAATTCTACTGCCGTCCCTTCCCGCCTATAGGAATAACGTAGCTGTCTATCTTTAGACAGTTATTTATTTTCATGCCTTTAGCAATGCATACCTAGTTCCTAATGTCATTTAATATGTAGTTATTGTAGAAAAAAACGTAATACAAGAAAACAATGCCGTATTGTGCGGTAATATTCGTCATGGTTATTTCTGTTTAAACTAATTTTGTGCGCTATTTACTTCCACATTTAATTGAAGTCACATTATAGTCATCTTCTCCGCCAGTCAACAGATATATTGGAAAAGATTTTTTGGCATCTTATCTGGAAAACTTACATTATGAACGGATGGCTTTGAGCTGATCGAACTGAACGGCTTATTTTGAATGTGAATGGTGTGCGATCCCGATTTGTTGTTGTGAGCTGCTAATTTTTCCTGCACATAAATATTATAATTTTCGATACGGAATAATTTTTTGAGCGCTTACGTTCTTCCAAGTTTTTGCTTGGCATATTATGTGTAGCTGTTGGTGTGAGAGGCTGCATGTAATATTGGACACGATGCTCTACTTAAGCAAAAATGAGTTGTGTTGTGCTGGTGGTGTATACCCTAATTTTGTTGTTTATTCATAGACATTGTTTGAGCCATAGATTTTGTCAAATAAACGTAAAATTTCATTTTAGTAAACTATATACATGTATCCACTCTTAGTTTGATTCTGAAATCAGCCTGATTTTTCGCAAAATTTTAAACTTTAGAGCTCGGGCGGCAGTGGTTAATATAATCGGATTTGAAAAAAACTTTTGTGTAGGAGATCCTAATATCACTTTGCAACTTTCCCGCACAGGGCAAATTTGATCAGGAAAAAAACTTTTTCGGCCCACCCTACTGCATAACTGTTGCACAAGTCTGAAGTTAAACATCTCTCGGTTAGAATTATGTTCGGTGTGAGGATGAACAAGGCTGTACTGAAATAAAAAGTACTTTCATAGCTCTCTAGGTCGACCAGAGAAGGCTGACATTGGATTAGCATTCTCGACCGGCGAAATCAGCTTCTCACCGTAGACTTTTTTCTTCTTGCCGGAGGACAAGGAGTCAAAACCCACGCTTCTTAGCGCCTCGAAAATAAAGCGAATTGTTCGGCCCACGTCCCGCGACGGGCACTTGAAATGTCCAATTTCGGTCACGTCCCGTATGAAGAGTAACGGGGGTTTGAAACGAAACAAAGAAAGAAATCGTGGTTTCAAGCGCACACTTTCTTTCCCTCTCGATCCGTACGTACACGTCCCGTTTATGCTCGTATTTTTTCAATCTCACACGCGCAACAACTGGTGTTGTGCGTTGCTTACTGTCGTGGTGTAATCGTTATGATTACGGAAACACGACGGTGAAACTCATTGTCACGGGGTGCTAAAATATCTCCTGCAGGTGAGTGGCAATGAACGGGTTTTCCTTGTGACGAGACAATAAGACAAGAAACGAAAAAAAGGTGGGACGGGGTTGAAGAATTTTTCTTCGGGAATTGGGGTCAAATAGGCCGGCGCTGGTCTGCGTGTGCCAAATTATTTACTTTATCCCTTGAAAAAAAGGTCTCTCTCATAATTTCCGGCAGTGCTTTTAAATAAACTTCAAGCTGAAAGAATGAAAAGTAATCAGATCCTTTGTTCCGCGTTTGCTGAAATGCATAAAAATTAGGCCTTAGGCCCGTTTCACATAGACGCGGACGGTCCGCGCTCCGCGCGCGGGACGCGGATAGCGGTCGGCGATGTTCACATAGGCGCTGACGAAATTCGTCTACGTCCGGCACTATATATATGTATAGTCTGGTGCAGCCTGCCAAGGTAGACGAACGTCATACTGCAAAGTGCAATTCAAACAATTGCTGCATACCAGGTTAGAAAAAACTGAAGACATTTTCTACGTAAAAGGAGTTTTTGGGTGCACCCTATTGTGGCACAGAGAAAATTTAAAGCCGCTATCGAGACCATATTTACGGAGGTTCGTGCTCATGAATATTAGTTGTTCAATTATTTTCGCATGTCCACTCCCTTTCACTATGCATGGTGGGAAGACGCACTCGCACTGTTATATCCAAGCTCCCTCTTATTTCCAATGACAAATCTGCTTGGTCCGCATCAGCTGTCCGCGTTCATGTGTGAGCACAAACCTGTCTGTGGCCCGTACGCGCGCGGATGATCCGCCGGGCGGAGGGGCCACGCGGATGGCTCCTCCGCGTGCGGACGGTCCGCACTCATGTGTAAGCTTCCAATAGCGTCAATGGGACGTTATCAGCACGCGTAGCGCGGACCGTATTGCAATTTAGTATTTGTGTGAGTGATGAAGATTGATTCATTTCAATACACACGAAAAAGAATGTAAATTTGTAATTCTAGAGAAACAGTCTGTCCAGCGACCGGGAAAAACGAGAATTGCGCGTGAATTTTTAGTGCCTGGATGTATGCATGAATAGGGTAGTTTCCTTCATCAAAGAAAACGAAAGGCATTGATTGCGATACGTTATCCACTATTAGTGTATTCATAATACACAAATTATTTGGCTTTAGAAATTCCACTTTAGACGAATGGCAATGGTCAATTTTACCCTCATTTGAAAAAGGCCAGATTGGCGCCCATGCGATGCCACTCCACGTTACTTCACAGGGACCTAATTTCTGTACCAATAGATAGGAGTTTTACATCGTCTGAGATTACCAATGCACACATGAGGCACAGAGCTCAGGGATACATCTCTTAATAATCACATATTAAAATTGCCTATGGTCGGAAAGTTTCCTTCGTTTGATAGGGTATTAATAATCCTTATTTAAGCCAAGCGCTACCTGCTAGCAGGGTACTCTGCTGCCAGCATCGCAGCGGCGCTCATATCCTCGCCCCAAGGTCACCTCATACGGTGACAGCGGGAACCAGAATGGCATCACACGGGCTTTTTCCAGTATTCATACTTAGCCGTCGCGTTTTTTGCGCGCTAGAAAATTTTCACTTTTCATTTAATCGCGAAAAATAGATATCTTCATTTAAAAATCGGAAAGCGTGAAATGCGCACTCCAGAAGTAATAACCTTTCGATTTAGGCAAAACGGGTAATGGGAAACCACCCTATTGTTCATGAATTTTTTCTCCAGCCTGAAATTTCTATATACTTTATTTCAAATCCATTTTAGATATAATTTTGCCATTTCAACACCCATTTCCTGGCCCAAAATGTGTTTGTCGTGATTTTAAGTGGAGTGGTGTAAGCTTAGTAGAACTTTTACAGCCGCATCGGGACGTAGAATTTCAGAAAAGACAACAAAATTGAAATATATAGCTTTCTCGACTAAAGTAAAATTCAAAAACACGAGGAATAGAACGCCAGGTGACGTCAACATCTCCTTAGGAGGTCGAAGCTGCGTCTGTGCTTGCATTGAATAAATTTAAATTTTACATGCAATGTGTTTTAACTAACCCATTCCTTGTCCTTGTAAATTCAAAAATATAATATTGTTCAAAAGAATTAAATTATTAATTTTGGGTGTTTTGAAATTCCTAATCATTGCCATCCATTCACGCAATCCATTCACGTAAGATTAACCTGGAATTTTGTAAATTTTCTCTGGAAAACAAGGAATTATGCTTGCTTTTTTTTACTATGATAGGCCGGATACCCTAAAAAACTGTCTACGCGATTTTTTCTCTAGGGTGGTCCTTTTTTTCCAGGAATAGTAAATTTGATTTTGCTGGTGGTAGCTCTCGTCGCCTTAATGACACCACGAGATTCTACCATCCCAAATCCTTCCAAGCCGAGGGGCGCGGCGTCTTGGTGCTCATCGTGGTAGTGCCTCTTTCTATTTGAAAAAAAATACCTTCGGAGGAATCAGAGTAAAAAATAGCTTGCAAGCTAGCCCATGGATTGTGTAGAGTAAACCTCCGAAATCGGAAAACTTTGATCGATTAGATAGGGGATATGGGAAAGATGAGAGCTACCTGTGTCAACGTCGAACCAAAATATCGAATGATTTTATTATTACTCTATATTCATTACTTTCCATTTCCTAGGTCGTGTTTTTATTTTTTCTGTTGGGTTCTATAGAAAGGCACAATCCCTATCACTATTTCAGGGGTACCGTCCACATCGGTGATGATGATGCGTTTTTTTAATTCTGTGTTCATATTTAATAAGGACGATATGAAAGGAACCAATTCAGAACTAAGAACGTGCTGCAGTTCCAATGTTTGAATTTTGATTGAAATTCGCGCGCGTAGTTTGCAGAAAGAACAGAATCGAGAAAAACGTGTATTTTATGTCTCCTGTTCAATATCTATTTGCGGAAAGTGAACGTAAGTCGTGAGCCAATTGACATGCATCTCCGGGCAAAAAGTATCTTTTTTATTTTTGTGGGCCCTCGTCGATAGTGATTGTTGGGAACTCATTGATGGTATCTAGTGCTCGTTATCTCTAACGGGAGGTTGGAGCTGCGATCGGTTTTGTGTAGCGAAATATTTTCAGCTGATGCATTTATGGTTTCATTCATTGCCAATGGTATCGTATAGAACACAGTTTAAAATAGTGAGTCATAATTTGAGTGAATATTTTACATCTAGTGAAGTGACAGTTACATTAGAGTTGATCATCAAGTTATTAATCAGAAGATTTATTTTTATAGTTTCCTATTCTATTTCCTCAAGAAGAAGAGTCTCATTTTCCAATTTTATGTTGTTGAACCTCTTTCATTCATGTAATTGTTGGTAGTCAACGTAAAATTTTACTATTTAACCTTCCACTACAGTTTTTAAGACTTATCGCCTGTTTTCGTTGATTGCGAGAATGAGTAAAAATGAAAACTTTATGATATTACTACCACCGAGGTAAATTCCTCATTTGAGGCGTTTACTAATTGACAAAAAACGCTGTTGAAGATATAATTAGTAGAAAAATACAGGGCTGAAGTAATCCACATAATTTAAATATTATGTTGCCTGTATAATGATGAATAAAATTCGTTCTACCCCTTGCAATATATTATTAGAAATTAATATTTCAAAATTAGTAGATTATATAATTTTCTGTATATGTACCATTAAATGTATACTTTTCATGCTCGATAAAGTGACTGCGTCCTATTTTTTCCTGAATCGCATCTAGATGCATACCTTACCTGCGTAAAAATACTAAACCTATTACCAGGCTTTTGGTTATGAAGATTAAATACCACTGTTCCACTCAGTGACCTTGTGCGTGAGCAGGCGAGGCATTGCTTCATGAATTTTCAAAAGGGGTGTGCCTAATGCTATGTGCCAGATTTCAAGTAAATCTTTTAGACTGCGCCCTACGCCATGTAACTTGAGGGGTAGAGTATAGGAAGGGGTGGAAACATATTCACTAGATGGCGTCGATGAACAGGCATTACTAGGCTTGCGATGTCCAAGTCTCCAAACCCTCAGACGCATTAGCCCTGTCCACTTTACTATGCGTCCTTGTTTCAAGCATTATTGAAAAATCCGTGGATGACTTGTGCGCCTGAATGTTCGAACGCGTTTAATTTAGTGGTGACACCTTTACAGCAGAGTAAGTGGCTGTTTGATTGCAAGTAGAATATTTAAAGTGGATTTTTAAATAATTAATTGGATTGCATGAGCATTTGAAAACAGCATAGCACTTGTAGTTGATGAGCTTTATTGCATTATTTTATTAGTTTGACGATCAAGGCGTTTCATGGGCTAAAATTTTTTTCACTTGTTCGAAGTTAAGCCTGCTTTCTTTAACTGCGTATTTGACATTTTATGATATGCATATAAAGTTTGCGGTTCATATTCATGTCAAATGGTGCAATAACTAAGTCTGCTGGCCTATACTATACATAAAATATATTTATTCATAATCTAGAAGTCAACTCGCCTCACGGGAGAAAACAAGAACGTTTTCTTATTTTGTTCTCCCAGCATTTATGAATCACCATTGATTTTTATATTTTACAAAGTCCGTTGTATGAATTTGAGTATTAAAAAGTTTTTACCAGTGCTGGAAATAAAGCGGAAAACTAAAAAATGTGCTTAAATGCGTAAAATTTGTTTAGTGAATCGCCTTATGGGTGTTTAGTTTTTGGGGATTCAAGCACATATTTTGGTAATATGCTGAAATCCTCCATTTTTCCATGCATTGTTCTTTTTACTCCAGAGGACATGATCTTCTACGTGTATACCAATTCAGTTTGAAGCAGGTAGTTTGACTTCCTATGTCCTTCTTTCCGCTTTCCTCGTTACTTTCCCTTTTATCTTAACCTTCAAAGTATCATCTTCTCAAATTTTTAGCTTCACCCACTCCTTCTTCCTGAAACTTTCTCATCTCCACACCTATATGTAAAAAACTTTGTCTCCTTATCTTTATGGTGCTTCTACCGCTGCATTCATTTTCCCTAATGATTCATTGGTAACATTTAAGTCTGACAGTTTAGTGGTAATCTGTTCTGTTCTGGTCAATAATACTTGAATAAATCTTTAGCAAAATAACTATTTTTGACAGTCGGGAAACTGAAATAATAAACAGGAAATAGTGCGCTGGATGTTTAAATGATGATGGATATATTAAAAGAACTTCAGAACAGAGATTTTTTTCTAAAGTACACAATATTATTCCTGACCGCTAATGTCAAGATTCAAATCCGTTACTGCGCACTACACAGTTCTGCAACTCGATGACAACCATATCACCACTACATTCTGCCTTTAAAAGCTTTTAAAAGAGCGATTTTATTGGTCTCTACTGCAAGGCCTTGCGCAGCCATTCGCGTATTGCTTTTAATTTCCATAGTTTGCATTGATCTTTTCACTTCTTGACTTTCGTGCTAAGTATTTGAATAGTTAACTTCTCCGAGAGGATACATTTTTATATTTTTTAGTTATAGAGAATATTTTTTCCTGAAATTCATATAAACTTCTTCAGTTTTGGTGCTGGTATCATACCCGAAAAAACGCTTTTCTCGTGGTCGTTTATCGCATTTCTGATTAACTGCTCTTTGTAATCCAGGTGTCACATCATCTTCTCCAAAAGTTTTCGCTCCGTAGCGTCCAAAATATGTTCTTACTCTTATCGCTGTATGCGCAAAAAGATACGTTAAAGGGTTCAAGGAGAGTTTGGTGTACATGATTATCCAAAACAAATTACTTCAAAATTAAAGTAATTTTAAAAGGGCACATTATAGAATGCGCGGACGAGTACAGAAACTTGACTATGTTGCATCAGTTGGTTAACCTATTTTAATTGCAGAAAAGTTTCTCGGGTTTTCCACCGGTTGATGTCGTCCATGTCTCCCGACGTTTCGATCCGCGACTTGCTGATCATCCGAATCTTCGGAAGATCCCCTGAGGATGATCAGCAAGTCGCGGATCGAAACGTCGGGAGACATGGACGACATCAACCGGTGGAAAACCCGAGAAACTTTTCTGCAACTGATACGCCGGGAAAACCTAAGATCATACACAACCTATTTTAATGATCGGAATTTATTTTCGTTCCTTGGAATGTCGTCACTAAAATATTCTGCAATTACGGTGACTCATTATCGTTTCATCTCGCGTGTTAGAGTAAGCATATTTCAATCTATTCGTCTTTTGAAGGATTCGGTGAAAACTCAGTTTAGCATAGCTTTCAATCAGCTTGGAGAGTTTTTGCCTCTCTTTGTAGCCAAAAGAATTAGTGCTTTTTGCGAGTTCATTTTTTTGGGGGCAAAGGGAAGGTGTCATGTGGAAATTCACAGTCAAGACCGGGCTCGTACTTTTAAAACGATGGTGTTATTTTCGAAGGGCTTTTGAAAATGTTTTGAAATATGGGGTCATGCACTGTGATATTTTCTATGGCCAACAGTAATTAATTATTTACTTTAAAATGGAAAACGAAAGTTTTTGGGGATTCTGAATTAAATGTAATGGCCAATTTCTTTAACTTCATTGGCTAGGGAAAGTAGGACAAAATAATTGATGGATACGTTTATTTAAGCTTAAAAACAAATGATGGATTTAGGTGGGATGGAAGTGCTATCGCCACTCCATTTCTTTGCGATAATTTGAAAAGGTTCCAGCATACAGGATGGAAGATGAAGTTAGATAGTTTAACTTCTATTTTAAGCTAGGTCGATTTAACAAACCGGCCTACCCTGAGTTATAATAGAGAGCCGAGGTAAAATATAACTGGTAACCTTGTGATCACTTATCAATCCACAATCACAATTCAATTTTTTTCGCAATAAATAAATTGCCCTCGTGAGCGTGAGTACTAATTTACGTATTATGTAAACCAATTTATTTCTTGAATTTTTGTTTTTATTTAATTACTTTTAAAGCTCTCTTTTATTTTGA
This sequence comes from Ischnura elegans, assembly GCF_921293095.1. Taxonomy (NCBI): domain Eukaryota; kingdom Metazoa; phylum Arthropoda; class Insecta; order Odonata; family Coenagrionidae; genus Ischnura; species Ischnura elegans. Next base: position 94,090,954 of record NC_060248.1, on the reverse strand, counting down.
TCTGCAACTTCGTGATGCTTTGTTACTTTATTTACTTTAGCTTAAGGGCATGAAAATGCTTAAATCAATTGCGGAAACAGTGGCGATTGGCTTGAAATAAAAAAATAAATACTACAGTCAATATACTTTTATTTTATGGCTAATAATACGCACATAATAAGCCATGCTGCCTGTTCCTTGCGCTACGTTCCAAAATAAAACTATCCTTTCCATTAAGCCAGGTGTGCTATACCTCTACAAATGCATGGTATTTCGTCGGTGCATGTACTGTGTCTATTATTAGGACATGTATATTGTGCTGAATGAGAATTTACAGCACTTTAGCGATGAAGAGAGTGGAATAACCAATAGGTTTATTGCAAAATACATGGTATTTTGGCGAGGAAATGTTGATGAAAATGGCTTACAACGTAACGTGAGAGCAAACATCTCATCAGGCAATCTAAATTCAGTTCGTACAGTTTTATTAATTTTTTCGCGAAACCAACATATGGAAAAGAAATGCAAGGTTACGTTTAGGAAAAATATATTTGTAGTTTTCAGTTTCCTCTAAAATAATAATAACCTAAGGCTTTTCCATTTTTTTACCTCATAGCATCAGACGTGAGAATAAACTGTGCAATATCTATCCATCTTTTCACAGTACCTAGTTTTAATTAATTTCAGGTTAGATTTTAATGCAATACAATCAATGATAATACAACAAATTCAAACTGATAAATTTTACTCACATTTATCTAATCTAAGATGAAAAAGGATGCTGAGTATATACTTTCATTCCTTGAGTATAAAAACTTAAAATTGCGAAAATGCATATTTAACGTAAAATTTAAATAAAAGTAAGTACAAAGTGAGAGTTGTTAGCAAACTATATGTGTTGACTTTAGCGCGTGTTTTTAATTATTTCAATTTTTATGATATGGGAATCTAAATATGCTATTATTATTTAGGCCTATCTTCCCCAGTGAGGCAAGGAAAATTTATAAAAAAATTAAAATAACCATTTTCTGCACTTATTTCCACGATCAAAAAAAATTTGCCTGTATCCCTTGGTTTCTAAGGTTCTCAATTAAAGGAGTTCGCAGAAATCCGGGTAGAAATCTGAGGCAGCTTTTAATGGTCTTGGAAGTTCGTTTTCGCCATCTTCTCGAAAAACAATTTCATAAAAAGATAAATGAGCGACACGGAGCAGGTATTTTTCATTGGCTGCTTAAAATGAAAGCTTATATGACGCTTTATTTGCAGAACTTTTTTCACCTTCCGTTTGAGTCGCGTTAAGTATGGCATTAAATATACCCTTAGCCTTAAGAGTGCTTTTGAACTTTCTCTCTCCTATGTTATTATTTCCTAATAGAGACGAGAGAAAATAATTAGCTGACGTTTTAAAACACCACCGATGTTTCTTGTCATTAACCCTGCCCTGACCCAAGTGATTAATTTTTGGCTAAAATTACGTTTTTCCTTCGGTAAAATCAGCATTAGATGGCCTACTCCTCTGTAAGTTTGTTCCAGGAATTCTTTTCCTACCTAGTTTCGAATTGGTCTCCTTGTCATGAAAAATAGCCCTGACAGTTGGGCAGTTGAGCCCTAAAAGTTAGGAAATGTTCAATTTGCAAAATTGGTTTTTGAATCGCAATATCTGGCATTCTTTCTTTTATAATGAACATAAAAGTGCTAAAGACCTTATCTTTAGCACACTTCTTCCTTTATCAGAACGTTTTAAAAGTGGCCACTAAAATTATTCACTCCCTATTTGTTTGCATTTACAACTAGATATTGCTTTATCTCTCGCCTTAAATAAATCTCCTTTATTTGGAACTGTTCGATAATTTTCAAAATTTTACCAGTTTCAGGTCAGTCAATGCGATTTTATTTGAAAAACTAACTTTATAAATGAAAATATCTAATTTTCACTGCACTTATCGTGGTCCTACCTAACGCTTATTGAATCCTTCAGAGTATTACTCTTGTACAAATATTTCGTCACAACTCCTATGCATGATGTTGGTGGCATTGTTTAGCATTCTTCCCTTATCGCAACGCTTCGCCAAAGTTCCGGTAATGCTGCTTCCGAACACCGCGTCATCACAAAAATCGAACTAGAGGATTGCAAACTATTTTGCCGTTCTATGCTATCGCGGTTCTTCTTTAGACATTCCGGTCGTGCGAGTGATTCAAGGACACCGTCGCAATTTCCCGCGGTAGGAGAGAGGCTTTCGGCGGTGAAGTGTTCTCAATTTCTACACCCACGCCGATAGAAGATTTTGTAATGCATTTTCAGTATATCTGGTGGTGCGTGAATTGGCAATAAGTAAAGCTGGACATCTCACCTTCCCTCTTTTAGCTCGACGTGTGACAGCAAAGATTTGTCACGCTTCTAATCTGATGATAACGAAAGCACAGTTCTTGCTAAAAAGAAAAAAAAAGCTGTGCGTCGCCCAGGACATTTAACGATTTCGAAACTGGTATCTAAAGAAACTAAGAGGAATGGCATGGGTGTTTTCGGATTTCATCCTTGACTAAAGTGAAGGAATTAACCAAGAATATTACAATAGAGGGTTCTCCATTTGCCCACTAAAGTCGCTGTAATCCACAGTGTATTTAAATAAGTTTTTAAAAGCGTCCACTCGCGTCGCTGACTTTGAAGTGATTCGAATTTGACTAGGGAATAAACTCTTTCTAAGTCCATATCTGGTCGTCTTTGGGTTCTGCGAATATTTGCGGGTACAATTTATTGCGTAGGTAGAATCACGAATTTTTACAAAAGAAGATTCTCAAGTCGGACACAACATATGTTGTTACCCACCGCACATTTCAACAGGTTTAAAAAAGTCGCCACTCGCGTCACTGACGGTCGAAGCGATTCAAAAGTAACTGAGAAATTTTATACAGACAAAGCTGTTAAAAAACTTGTACGCATGATGATGAAATCCATCAATTTCATTACTTCTCAATGCTATCCCTTGCAATTGCAAACACTCTGACACATCTGCAAAAGATTGGAAAAGTGGATAACTCCGAATTCATTGCCTCATAGTGAATATTTTTGAAGACCGATTAAAAAGCTACCGAAGTGACTATAGAAATCAACCTTCTATCAGATGGATCCCTGCAGCCTCCTCTATGCAGTCCTTTAGAGTAAAATAATGAAAAAATATAATATCATTACGAGATACAACAATTCTTGCAGAGTTCAAACCCATCTACGAGGAACTTTTTTCCCTTACCAGTCTGCGAAATACGAACATATTGGAATGCTCTAGTCCTGCAAGTATTTTAGAAATATATTCTCGCCCAGCCCAAGGATCATCATAGTATCATGAGGTATCGGTGATGGTTTTCCGGGTTTACACCGCGTTGATACATGTTTTGCGGACGACAGTTTCGGGCGCGTTCCAGCTCCCGTCTTCGGGTCCAAATGATTTGCAGATCTGTGATCCTTATTTATTTACAGCTAGTCAGAGGGATATTGATTTTTAATTCCATTGTTGGAAAAGCCGTTTGAAAGATGAGGATAAAGGATAGCCGTCTTCCCTATTGAAGTTCTTTGGTGACTCGCTATTTCAATCGCCTCCCTTATCAGCCTAGGGAAATATTTATTTTCCCTGGCGATGATTTTCGATTCCTTGAAAAGTATGACGTGCCCAGGTTCCGACCATGCATGCTCTGTAACCGCAGAAAGACGAAAATTTTTCTTTTCGGTTGCCTTAAGATGTTCATTTATTCTGCATTTGAGGGATCTAGATGTTTGCCCGATGTATGATAAACCACAGGAACACGTTACTTCATACACTCCTTCATAGATATCTGATGGATGACGATCTTTTTCACTCCGGAGGAGGTCAGAGGTCTTCTTCAAACTTATAAATCGCGTCAGAACGTCATGTTTGGCGAGAACTCTAGCAATTCTTTCTGACGTTCCAGCCACTTATGGCAAGAGAGCATGTGCCTTTGCCTTTTTCTGGTCTTCCTTTGCAATGTCCAAGGCCACATCTCTTTTCTCTTCTTCCCTACGCGCGATTTTTTGAATCAGTACCCGATCGTAGCCATTTTCTTGGAGCGTGGTAAGGAGGTGTTGTTTCTCTCTAGCGAGCGAATCTGTATTCTCTGCCTTAATCGCGAACGAAATGACAAAATTTCTACATGACGGATAGGGGTCTCCTCTATGAAATAATTATCAGCCATGCACCACGTATCGCTTGAAACATTCCTTCTAAATATGTCTCTCGAAGTAAAATCATGTGTACGTTCGTAGAAAAAGAAGTGTTGAAGGACACACAAGGACAAGAAAGTAGTGAAGACACTGAAAGAGTACATAAATTGATGTGAGTGTGCGCAGTAGCGTAGCCACGGGGGGTTTTTCCGGGTTAAAATCCCCCCCCCCTTGATTCTAAAAAAAGACGCGCCAAAAACGATTAATATGCCTTCAATAAATAAAATTTACTAAATACTCGTAGAAAATTATTGTTTGTGAGTCCTAAAAATCACGTTTTCAATATCAAACACCAAAATTTTTCGGGAGAGGACCCCCTGTCGTTTGACCTTGCACTGTCGTTTTTTCCATATACCTCGGAAACACCCCGATAACCCCCATTTTAAAATCCTGGCTACCCCATTGACTGTGCGTGATGATTTTCGTTTAGAAAGACTTTATATTGCTAGAAGGAAAGGATGAAATTTTAGGGAGACTTTCGGGTCTTATATGAGGGAAGAGAGTATGCATTCTCACGACATTCGGATTTTTTTCTGGGACATCCTTCTCTCATTGGTACGGTCGAGAGAGGTTTTTGGAGATCTTGAAAAGGACCTTGAGGATTATCTCTACTAAGGCTTTTGAGACAATTATTGTGTGAGGATATGAGAGGTGAGAAATGGTGGGAAAATTTTACCTCTGAGGTAAAATTGAGTATATTCTCCGTCATAGTGGAACAAACAGTTATAACATAGATTCATTGGTATAGGGATGCGTTACTGAGGTCGTCATGTATTTTTAAGGCCACGTATTATGTTTGATTTTTACCGTCAGTTTCGTAAATATTTTCTGTTTGTCCGAGACATCATTCAGTATTTAACCATACTATGTTTTTGCTTCAATGTGCATCTTGAGGCTCCCTTAAGGTTTCTTAGAGCTTCGTGAATCTGTCAGGATATGTCAATTCCAATTTTAATCACGCTGGAACAGATTTTGTGGAAGCGTTAACCACCATGCATGGCGATTTATAAATATGAACATTTTCAATTATATTCAAATAAGTCAAAAACTTACCTTTCCTTTGAGCTCAATCATAACTTTTACATCTCCTGAACAGTGCACATTCTTCTCTCGAAGTTCGCTCTGGGATCGCTTACCATTGTCATAGAAGTGATATTTAGTTTCAAATACTTTTGAGCTACTTTTGGTAAAATTATTTTTGTACTTTAATTTTATATTTGGTATCAAACAGTGTACGTAACGTGATATGTGGAGAACTGATTTATATTCATTGATAATTTTTTTGTAGTCAGTTAATTGTGCTTAGTTTCGTGTGAGGAGGAGGTCTTGTTATAACGTCTGGATAATTTTTTTTATGACCATTCATATGAATTTCTTTATAAACTGCTATTTACACGGTGTAATCCAGTATTTAAAATATTGACGAGTGAATCTTATTCAACAAATATAAATGGTCACTTTTAAAATTGTTTGGTTAGAGTGTCTTTTTTCGTTAATTAAAGTACCACCCAGCCACTCAGCAAAGTTCCACTCAAATATTAGCGACGGCGTGTTTATTCTTTCCAAGTTTGGTAGTCTCTTCACCATGACCCACCCAATGATAGTTAAAAGAATTATTCAATCTAAAAATTGTCATGCATAGGTAGCATATCAGGTGCTATGAATCCCTATCTTAAAATATAATTATCATTATCTTTTATCATAAGGAATTCCCCCTAGAAAATAATTTAGAACATTTTTTATTGCAGTTGCAAAAGCTATTTTAGAAACAAGTTATATTATAAAATTTTAAAGTTATATTTTAAAATTTTCAAGAGCTTAATATTGCATGGCTAAACTGAGGAGCCATCATTTGGTACAACCGTTTTAATGCAAAGAAAGTGTTCTTTTGACTGTCTTCGCTGTTAACCTTACAAGTAAAAGAGGATCGTACTTCTTCCACTTCTTCGTTCTTCAAACTGCGGATTGCTATGCAGCAACTCGCCATTTCTCACATTAATTTGCCTTTTTCTTCATTTCGGCGTTAATCTTGCATCCGCCTTTCTTCATTATCTGATTCGCATACTGCAAACGTGGCCTTCCTCTGGGTAGGTCTTCTCTGGGCTGCGTTTTTCGTTCATTCCTTCCTCTTCATTTGTCAGCTCACATGATTTTTGCATGCGGCTGATGCATCACAGCTCAAATGAGTTCATTCTTTCCTTCTCATTTATGTGTAAAGTCCATGTGTCGCATCAGGAGAGCTTTATACTCCATAATGATGTTTAAAGGAGATTTTTTCGTATTTGTAAGCAGTTGAATTGGGACGTGAATAATTTAATTTTTCTATAACGCATTTTTTTGCTTGCTTTGTTTTACTCTGTTCTTCTTCCCTACTTCATCCATCCCTCGTTACTTTTCTTCCTAAATACACGTAGGAATCAACGTGATGATAATCCTTGTTATCGGCAATTGTCTACGCCTTTGCCCTTCCCTGTTATATTCCAATAGCTTTTTTTTGGTGGCATTGATTTTCATGTTTTATTCTATTCCCATTTTTCATCCATATTCTCCATCATTATTTTTATGTCTTTTCCTTTTCTGTTGAGATTGAAATACCGTTTACAAATCTTGGCATTTCGATTTTTTCTTCATAAATCCTCACACACTTTTAAATTGTTTTCCGGGTTTCTTTCAGGGCCTTTTCCATGTACATATTGAATAGTATCGATCGTGATAACAATCATCCTTGCCTCACCCCCGTGGATATTGTAGCTTCTGATTTTTCTTTTTCTCCAGTCAGATTTACCTTACTTATGTCGTGTTATTTTTTAAGCATACTTGTTTTATTCCTCTCTTCTCGTTTCATATTCTCCGAGTCTTTCTTTCCTTGCTCATCGTGTCATTATTTTTTCTATTGCGTGACTTAAGAATCCAGTAGCTTCCATTGCTATACCACATTTAAGTCGTGATTTCATCCAGTAAAGAACTTCTGCTTCTTTTGAAACATGCTGAGGTTGATATTTATCAAATTTTCCAATTCCTCCAAAATTTCAATCACATTTACTTTCATATTCATTTATCTTCTAATCCTTGATATTTAGATGCAGTATGTTGCACGAGGCTCAGAATTACGTTGTGCATGTAAGTCGCTTACACACGCTCAGTGTAAATCACAGCTCTTAGTTATAATTGCCTCATGCACACAAGTACCATATTGTTTTAATCTTCCTCGATTCGTTGTTGCGAGTATTCATTTGAGTCTAACGTATTCACCCATTTTAAATTTGGATCTTCCAATTAAAATGTGTCAAGCATGGAGTGCCAATTGCGAAATCCGCCAAATTAAAGCTAGGACAGAGTTTGCTTCTATGATATAATTCCCGTAAAAGTCTCGATGCTCAAAATTTATTTTTTTAACGGTAATATATTCATTATGAGCGCATTACTATTGAAATTATACTGTATATATTATTAGTACGCATTAGGAAATACTAGGTGATTCGTTCACCCCGTTTCATCCCTCAAATGTTGCGCAATCATCCCTCGATTGTTTAGTTTTGTTGCGCAAGGCGCCATGTTGTTTCATTAAGAGGGGGAGTTGAACAATGGACGCTGCTCGCGGGAGTTCATTCTGGTTTGGCCATCACAGTTGTGGATGCGTGACCATGACCCTCGTAGTGGGTACATTTAAAGAGTCGTGAAAAAACGCAATTTAAATATTACAGTTTCAATCAAGAGCTTTATCAACTACTTCTTAAGTTTTTGGCACTAAAAGATTTCCTTGCCATGCGAAAACTCATCGTTACAAACCGATGGAACCAGCCCATAAGCAGCATTTATTAAGCATTTATTATCCAACGGCGGCTGTGATTTTTCGGGGATTATATTATGTGCAGGAGACTATTTAAAAAAATAATATCTTCCGAAATTTTCATAGGCGAGGGTGCATACTTATTATTTGATCTTTATTTTTCACCCCATATATTTGGAATATTTATTATATGACTTGGCTCCAATATTCATGTGGGATCAGAATTTTTCATTCTGTGTCATTTGTTTAGTTGTGCAAGGCGCCATGTTGTTTCATTGAGAGGGGACTTGAGCAAAGGCCGCTGTACGAGTCTGACGTGTTTGGGCAAAATAGTGCAAAATAGTCCTTGCCTTTAATTTATCACACTGCACATATATGACCAGTGACCAATTGACAGTATGTAGACGCAGTACGCGAGGAAGCTCTCGCGTAACAAAAAAAGCATCTCCGGACGCCATCTAATCAACGGCTCCACCATTGAAGTCTAAGGTCTGCGTACAGGACTGAGTCGCAAAAAGTGGTGAAGTCGTGCGGAAAAGCAAATTCCACATTTTATGAAGGAGGCAATTTCCGTGCATTTTTATTCCTTTACTTAGTGTGATGCAACAGCTTCTGGCGTGTAAATAATCTGTGGCAAGTGCATTTGCAGATGATCGTTCCTTGAGCGATGGCTATTTAATTTACCTCTATCAAATTTGGGCACAGCATGTGAAATTTACGGTCTTCATTCACACCCGACGCTGCGTGAACCATTCGAAGTCAATGCCTTCCCTTTCAATTTTCTGCTTTTAAGAATAACGGTTCATAACTGAAAGGCATAAAACCAAGGACGTCCTTATCCATAGATGCCTGTGGGATATTCGATTACGTTCTAAATTTCGGCCGATCAGCCACTTGGTCGATTTATTGCAGCGTTTTTCCGCACAGATGATTTCTAATCAATGCTAGGACAGCTGGGCCTCTAGAGCTGGCGTGGTTGCTTTTTCACTCAAGATCTTATCACCTCCATCACGAGAATTTACCATAATCTTTTCGTCGCTCCAGGGCCAACGAAAAGTTTAAAATTAACGACTCATTGTTCCTGGTAGGAATTCAGTGTGGAAAGGTTGCTTCGGTCGTAAGTAGTGAATACTTCCTGGAAAAAAATCGGATTTCACTTGGATTATCAGCAAGATGAATGCTTAGAAGGGGTTTCTTCGTTGCATCAATTAAAAATTGCAGGAAATTGGCAGTTTTCATTCGTCATCCACTCATATTCATGGATTTTTTTTTGTTATGTCCCCTTTTTTGTTTTTCAATTTCAGGGAACATAGTACGTACAATATGGGCAGGCACGAGGAATATTTGAACAATTCCTACTTCTTCGTCATCATCCTCGGTCAGCAGTCATAATATTTCTTTTACGTAACTCTCGATTCAATTCTCCTGTCTCATATCTTTTCACACCCACGTATTCCATCTATTTCACATCCTTCCTTACCAATAAAAAAAAATTATATGAGGTCTTCTTCATCTAAATCTACATATTACCCCGCATTTCACCTAAAAAGGCGTATGCCAGAGGATGTTAGGACATCAGCCGTTTAATCAAAAGCGGATGCAGAAAAAAACTCAAGGGGGGGCGCAAAAGATATCTTGAGTTACTTTTAGTTTTTTCATAAAAAATAATCAAGTACATGCGAAGTTTAAGAATGTTTTTATTAAATTTATTATGCACATATACAAGACAATGCCATGTTATGACATGAAAAAGTGAAAAAGTTACATTTTTGGTTCTGCAATGTTCGGAAATACGTAACAGGCTCGCAGCTGCTGAAAGATCATACTGGAGTCTAATCAAATTATTTAAAAGCAAAATTCTATCAAAAACCACTAAAATAAGAATGTATAAAACCATAGTACAACCTGTAGTTATATATGGATCAGAAACGTGGGCATTCACCAAAAAATCTCAGAAGAGCCTCAGTACTTTCGAAAATAAGATATTGAGAAGGATTTTAGGACCGATAAAAGAAGGAGATACATGGAGGATAAGGAAGAATAGAGAATTGAAAGAATTGTTTAGGGAGCCAGATATTGTGGGCGTAGTAAAAAGTAGGAGGTTGAGGTGGCTGGGCCACATTCAACGCAGAAATGAGAGAGAAATGATAAGACAAGTGTTAAGAGGCAAGCCAGAGGGTAGGAGACCGCTAGGAAGACCAAGGATGCGATGGATTGACGAGGTGACGAAGGACTTGAGAAGAATGGGAGCCGACATAGAGCTGGCAGAAGACAGAAGTGCATGGAGGCGCATGGTTGGTGAGGCCAAAGACCACTTAGGTTTACAATGGCCACAGGAGTAAGAGTAAGTAAGTAATGTTCGGAAATACGGGCGGCCCCGCAAGTAATATGTATCCGCCGCTGCGTTATAATAAAAAGCCAATGCTCAAACAAAATTGCGGCAAACATTTTTTAAAGTCCTTTATTGTCCGGGGGAAAAAGAAATTCTTCTTATTCCGTTCTTGCCTTTCAGTCATCCCTCGACAATCCCACCCCTTAAAGCATAGCCGCTAGCATTTCCACTCGTAGCAGGATTTCTATGGAGGTAAAACAAGTTGCCTTGGCGTAGACGCGAAATCTAATATCCTGAATACGTTCAAATCCCTTCAATCACTTGATTTACTAAAGTTTTTATATCTCCTGAGGATATTATCTCGTTTAAAAGGCTACCAATACGTACTGCTCGGGTAATTTATTGCTCCAGTATCAAGAAACCGAGGTACTATGGCTTCATCGTCACGCAGCATATTATTTTGAACTTATTCAGTCCATCGTAATAATTATCCATTCTTGTATATTTCCAATTTGATAAGCAATTCATAGAATTTTTATGTAAACTTAATATTACACATTTGTTTTAATATTTATAATAATTTTACCAATGTTTTCTAAATCAATTATTTTCAGTTTCATTTGAATCGTTTTGAATACTTTTCTGATTTTTTTTAGATTTCGCTCAGCAGTGGAGCTTATTTGAGTCTTTACTCAACTTCCCCTTGCAATGCTTCATCTTATGTCTCATTTAGCGTTGTTTTCACCACAACTGAAAGTGCCACGGTAATTGGGAGGCTGCTGTTTAGAAACATTCTTTTCCCAACAACAAGACAACGATTGTGCCACAGCTGTCTCTCGAGATATGACCTATTCATATTATGTAAACTAGCCATCCATGGAATCAGCGATGGGACGATGTTTTACATGGCGCGGAAGATGAATGGCCGATTACAGTGTTAGAGAATTTATTTAGGCCCCTCCGAACATGATCGATTGCCGATTGACAGAAAATTTCGAACCTTTCCATGCGCTTGTTTCCCACCGTGTTCGACGATGAACCCGGACGAACGAGAGATTACTCAACGCGTCGCCTCTCTCGCCGCGCCCCATGCGGAGAACGGAACGCGCGTGGCCGTTTCACGCGCCTACGACGCGTCGGGAAGCTTTGGTCGCTCATAGAGGCAGCCGAGTAAAGCCATACCTAAGTCCCGTTCACTGAAATTTAACTTGGTGTATCTTCACATATTATGAACTGAACCAATCCATGACCAAGTGCTAGACAAAGGCAGTGCTATCTTCCTTCATACCACTTGTCAATTTCAAAAGAATGAGTTTTTCTTATTTAATTACTACTAAGCCACTTTAAGTTGCTTTTAACCAACAGACGCTTTTTTTGCGTATTCAACTCCCATTTTTGTGCTAAATTAAGTCATTGTAAACAAGTATAGGCGGATCCCGATCCTTAAAAAGTAAGTATGCAAGATTTATTTATACGGTCCCATTACCATTGCGTTCGTTTTGTATTACGAGGTATCTTTGTGCCCCCCAGAACAAGCTCCTGGATATGACCTTGCATGTGCCCCCCTCCCCCCAGAAAGAAATCCTGGATCCGCCCCTCTAAACAAGGCTTTATTTAAAACAACTTAATGTCTTAAATTAACGCCAGTTAATTCAACTTGCCGTAGTGGTGGAATCGAAAACTCTTAAATAGCGTGCGTATGTTGGTCATGAGCAGATTAAAGTGGCGTGGCTTCTTTGAGGATAACCATGAGTTTAAGAAGCTCAAATATCCCTTGAAATTTACCGGTAGCAAGGATATTAGTTTCATCTATCGAGAGACGTAATTACTATCATAATTCCTATGAATCTATTTCTCGACTGATTCACAATTAGTGCTGCAAATGAAGGAACGCATCATAAATTGCTCTAGCTTATAATAAGACAAATTACGTCAAGTTTATTCGTGGTTTATTAACAAGGCTTCGCCATACCTCGTGGTCTCTTGCTGGCTCTTTCAATTTTGGCAGTTCCCCTGAAACCTCTTGAAGATTAATGCAGTCACAGTCACGCTTACTTCAAGAGAATATGTAATTTATGCCGTAAAAATAAGTATGATAATGATATATTCTAAGGTTTTACAACCGCATGAATCGAATATTCTCCTCTTATATGTAGACGAAGAAAAATATCGTCCTTTCTCGATTAGTTAATGAATGAAATTTTCTCTGGATATCAGCCAATGGGATGTTTCTCCTTCTCTCTCTACAGTTGGCATACTGGTAAATGCTCTCCGTTTTTGGACTACCTGGATTGTATGAGAAGTAACTGTGATTTCTCGATCAAGAAAAATTTTCATCAAGCGAGCGAAGGGAAAGATGGGTTGTTTTTGGAGTGCAGAATACGATGCTGAGTGCATTCCAGTAAAGCTGAGGCATATTTTTGAAAAAGAAAGTGAAAGGCAACTTCTATGAATATCTAGTATTATTTTGATTAAAAGTGACGAATGGGTGAGGCAGTTGTGATGAAAAGACTACTTTCAGGAGCACGTATCTTCGCGAAAATGGTCTTTCATTACAGAATGCAGTCTTCTTGACTTCATATTCCCTATCAAATCAAAAACCTTCCGTCCTGTTCCTTGTATAAAAGGAATCTTTCCCTCTAATACAGATTTCAAAATTCCCTCGCCTTCAGTATTATCCTAATCCTTTCTCTAACCTTCTCCCCCAGTGGCGGATCCAGAGCAAAATTAAAAGTACGTAATTGGAATCGTAATTTTAATCATACTGATTACTATTTCAAAGGGTATTTGTAATTGTAATTAGTTTAAAGTTTGCTAGTGCAATTGTAAATATGCCAAACTATATTTTTCAATACTTTTCTCATCACTCATTAAGACGTATTTATGTATCGCGATGCACCCAAGTGAGTAAATTACATATTTCTCGAGGTCAGTGGTGGACCTAGAGAGAGCTAGGGGGGAGGTCCCCTCCCTCCCTCCTAGCCCTCCCCTTGTGTATCCAATTTACAATACATGATTATTTGGTTCGGACCCCCACTGCTGCTGGGAGGTTACCCCCCACCTAGGTAACCCCTAATGCTCCTATCCTGGATCCGGCGCTGCCATCACTATCTTTTCCAATAAAGTGTTAGTGACGCGTCCCGTATTTTATACTCTCCTTTTCCTGAGGTTTTTTCCGCTTTTCCATGGGTATACTTTTTATTGCAATTTTCTATAACATTATGGGGTGGAAAATATTGCATGACATCTTGCTAACTCATAGAAATGTAGTACAACGTTAGTTTTGGGTATCGCTGTTTTCAGTAAAGGCTAATAATTTAGGCACCAATTTTTGCCAATATTTCTTTTCCAAGGGGCTAGACACGGCCATTACCTACATGGAGATTTGTTTATAAACACGGTAGTGATGCGTCAACTCGATCTGGGTTTAGCTCTAATTAAATGTTTTTGATAAAATTTTAATGTTTTTAATAAATTTTAACGGTTAAAAAGTTTTAAAAATTGTTTAGAAGCTCAGTCAATTAAGTGGTAAAAACAAAACAATTCTTCTAGTTTTGACTCAGTTCACAGCTTTTGCTGTGTTACCAACTCCTAAAACAATAACCTTAAGATGATATATATTTTCGTAAACTTTCACTATTTAATGTTTATTCTGTTATCCGGCGCGGACACGAATCTAAAAAAACAGATATAATTAAAATCGCTGCAGCCGTTCTCGAGTTATAAATGATATAACTTACTCGATTTTCGTCTTTCTTTTATATACATAGATAATGTTAAAATATATTTTCATACTTGGAGGTAATAAATTCCATTTATGGAAGTAAGGTAGCCTGTAGGGCAATAAGCCAGTGGTTAGCGTATCTCTAAAATTCTTTAATGTGGAAATGAAAAAAAATAAGACCACAAATACTCATTGCATAAAGAAGGTAAGTGGTAAGCATAATTTACACAATACCTATACTAATATTTAAAAATAACGTTTCAATCTGAGATCGTTTCATTTTGAAATCTGCATTAGAGGGATTGATTCCTTTTTACCGATGAAAGGGAACGACGATTTTTGATATGAATCTTCTCTTCGAAACGAGAAGAAATAGGTCAGCGCAACCAATTGTCCGCGGTGATGTGGTTATTCATCGGGACATATCGCATGCAAAGCGTGCACGCGCACCCATTGGGACGACTGCGGACGTGCATTTCGCGGGGGGCCCTTCCTTCGCCCACTCGCCGATATCGGGTTTCGGAGTCTTCCGCGCGGCTATTGAGGTCAGCACATTCGAAAGTGCACCCGCCACCGCCCTCTATCGCGTCACCACCTTGGCTAAGTCCATCGATACCTTCATGCGCTGCTCTCATTGTAGACTCGTTCTCGGCGAAGCGGAACTAAATCTTCCGGCTGGGAAGGCCACGGTCAAGAACTCAACCCTCGTCGCAGCCCTGAAAGAAAAATAAATCCCACTACTCTCCCCGCCCCCCTCAAAAGAGATTCATTGATGATTTCTGACTTGGTTCCCAGTAAAATGGCTCGGAATAATGGTTAAGTCATGCAGTGGCGCAGCGAGGGTTTGGGGAATAACCCCCCCCCCCCCCCCCAGCACTCAGAGAAATTTTTAAGTTTAATCCATTTTACTCAATTATTATTGATTGATATTACTAATGGAATAGTGTGAGGATTGATAAAATATCCCCCAGAAAGCCGTAAAACTCACCATATTGAACCATTCATCTTAAAATTCCGCAATTTACCAATCTCGCACCTACCGCTTATCCTGGTGGGTATTCCATACCCCCACACCCCGGTATTAGTTGCACCTAACCACCCCCCCCCCCCAGCCTTAATTCCTAGCTGCGCCTACGTAGTCATGAGCGTAGAATATGGACGATCATCGGGACCCGGTGGGAAGAGCCATTAGCACGATTCCACTTCAAAATTCGCATTTAAGTCTTCGCCAAAGCGCATTGCGAACTACGCCGCATTTCTCATTGGAAAAGGGAACCCAAATTTTTCTAAATATTTTCATGGCATAATTCAAATTAAGGATACATCATTGCATTTCTTGATTCAAATTAAGTTTGCTGATTTTGAAATTCGATCCTTATATTTTTAAATCATTACTTTTTCCTGCGTTATGAGCCGCAACTTTCATTTAACTATGTGATTTTGCATCGACTTTTGAAGATGGTTCAAATGAACCGAACTACCAAAACGAAGTGTTCATTGTAATGAACCGGTTCGACAACGAATAGTTCTCTAAAAATCCCTAATCATTATTCATGTCCGCACTACACTCGTGTGGCGTATTTGGGCCATTAGGTACACTGACCAAAACGTATTTTGTACTGCTTCTCAGTCATTAGCTTACTCCAGCAAGGGCGTTGTGGTAACAGCCGACAGATCGACCAACCTTCACAACGCGATTTAAAAGAAATTACGTTACCCGTCAGGAAGTAGTGAATAATTATCTTCCTCGCAAAATTAATATTTTGTGGAATCGTTAGAGAGCAAAATCGTGCAACTTGCACGAATCACGGGTTTGAATCGCATGTAGTATCAAGTGCGATAGGAACTGCACTTTCAAATTGTCAGTATCATTGTCGGATCCAGGATAAGGTCAAGAGGGGTTAACCTCGCAGCAGTAATGAGGGTCCGAACAAAATTATCATTCCATCTAATGTAAATTGGATACCCAGAACCCACTCTGTATCTGCGACTGGATTTTTACATACCAAATGCGTGTAAAATAGGCCCTGAGTTCAGAGCTAATTTGTATTTCAATTCGTGAAAGTAGGTAAACATGTCGGAAAACGTAACTAAATACTTTTTTGCAAAAAGGCAAACTTCAGAATTTTCGATTTTATCTGGTTCGTGTTTGGACCCACTGGAGAGGGGTCCCCTTTTTAGATCCGCCACTGGTCAGTTCTTAATGCGGATGAAATTCTAGAAAATAAATTAATTTACCAAGTGTCACGGTAAAATATATCAAAATCCATCGCTCAATGAAGCAGAGGTTATATTTATAACTGTTCTTTTTATTGAAAAGGATGAAAATTAACGGTTCATGAAAATGAGTTTAACCCATCTCTATCAATTATAGCACTAATTTCCTAATAACATATAGAGTAGTTCGGTTGCGAGCGTAAGTTTTATTGTTAATTGACTGCAGGAATTGATTGACCGTGCATCTCCAGCATGTTCTATATTAGAGTCCCTAGTCAGTCACCACTCACCACGGACACCATTTCTAATTTGAGCCGCGAGAGATATCGAATTATTTGAGTCGCAGAAATGCTATTAAAGAAACTCACAACCTAGTATGAGTAAAAATACCACCTTTTTATACTCCCAAATGGATTTATGCGACGAACAAATATCAGACGTTGTAGCAATACATATTTGTCGATGAATAAATTTTTCAGTCAGTATCTTTACGATCAATTAAATTTACTGCGGATTAAATCTATTTTATAAGTCTATTCTGGCGGATTCTCCAAAAAAATTTCATGCAACCAATTTGGTAATCTGAGAATTGTCAATTATTTTCGCTATGCAATGAGCTCAATTTTGGACTACGTTCATATGTTCTCTTATTTTTTTCCAGCCACTCCGAAGCACATGTTTTTGAAAATCCGTATCTGATCTGATATCAAGGCTGATCACTTTCACCAAATAACCACATTTGTAGCGGAAAAACTTCTGTAGACCTTCTGATAACTTGCAAAGAGGTATTGTCTTGTTATATTTGTAGAGGTCAGCAATATTGCTCGTTTGTTAAGCTTTAGTATTAATAAATTATGTTAGCGTCTCCTTAATTCCATTTAGCTGTAAATAGTCTTCTGTGCCGATTGTACTCATTTGAGAACATGATTAACTATCGATGATAATAAATAATTGCACTATGCAGATGCAAGGGCGTTCCCAGGACCAAAACTAGGGGGGGGGGGGGCAAGCCATAGTCGTTCAAGTTGTAACTTTTTAGCGTAGAAAAGGTGAATAAAACCAAAATTATAACATTGCTTCATTGGTTTCTTTAATTATTTGCTTAAAAATTATTTTAGTTATCTGTCTCCCACTCATATCATTTTTCGTGGTTTTTAAGAAAATGTGTTCAACACTTCAATCCGGTCCCGATTTTCCTTAAAGACTTATGCGATTTTTGCTTAAAGGGGGGCAGCCGCCCCCTCATGCCCCCCGCTGGGTACGCCCATGTGCAGATGTCTTTATCCGTTGGAAAAAATTTTCATTGCTCGCTTGGAGTGCTTTTTATTTCGTGACTCTGCTGTTGCGGAAAAGTTCGTGGCCCACATCTTCGACGGAGATTGTGTGAACTTTTGAAACTTGGTCCGTTTGAGAATGTGATTAGTGACTCAATCTTAAGTGTGGAAGAGTCGTCTTTGGGAATCTGTGTGTTTTTGTAATAGCTTTTTCATAATAGGCATACAAATTTACCTTTCACTCATCCAAATGGTTGAGTCTTTCATTCTTCAAATTGCACTATGAGCTATGTGGAGATGAGAGAATATATTCGAAATATATTAACTATAGATCTATGCGTATGCTTATTTCCAAATCACTCATGAGTCAAATTTGGATTAAATTTGGTTGAATCAACACAAATATCGTGCAATATGTGCAGGTTGGTACTTATTCAGTTTTTCGACCTTTTTGATATTTTTCGCCGCCGTTTATCTGTGATGTGCGATGAGAATTGTAAAGAATAATTTAAAAAAATAGCTACAATTATTTGGGTAATTTCCTAATTGAGTTTTTGTTTCCTTGTTAATGAAGATCGTTGCTTCTGAATCATGGCAGTTTCGTCTTACACACTAACCTATTGAGTGAAATATTTGAAAAAAATGTTCCCAGGAAATTTTAACATAATCGTATATTTAATTCACTGCCGAATATACTTGATATTTTTGACATATTTTGAAGTATCTGAGCTTTTAACTTTGAATTTTTGTTCTATATTACATTAACTGCATTTTCCGCAACATTCCATTGAAAACCCTAAACGCGGGCCATTACTCTTTCTTGAACCTCCTCTTTGTGTCACGCATTATTTTTTTTTAATTTTGGCATCCATATCAAAATTTTCAGGTCAGTGGAGAATACGTAGAGTAAGTGGAGTAGAGAAAAGGTAGAATACGACCCATGGAGTGGGAGTTATGTTCCGTTTTGGCATCATTCTTTATCCCAAATACGTTTTTCGGGTATAGTGCTGCGACTACTTATTTACTTTTTTCTGAGTGGCTTCATTTTTACGTTAATATGGAAATAGGAGATTTAAATCACACCTTATATTTCTCTCCAAAATTGGGGCTAATTCCCCTGGGTGGAAATTCCAGCATGAAAAAAGGTACTTTAAATAATTGTCATAATCAATCGAAAAATCAATATATATCTATGCTACGACAGAAACGAGTGTTGGTTGGTGCCATCCTCATCTAGTCTTTCGATCATCACTCTCCATGAGAGCCTTTATAGGGAGACTGACCTCTGTGGGGTCAGAAACTTTCACGGGCAAGAAGATGCACCCGTCTGGGAAATTTTCTCTCGCGTCACCTCAGTGGACATTGCAAGTCACAATATGAAAAGCGGACCTTCTGGAAAGGTTGATCGCGATGCTAAATAGGTAGTTAAAATGAGCAAGAACAAGTATCTACTGAAAGTAGATTAAAATGGAACCAGAAACGGCTGCATGAAAAGTTTGGCATCTTATTTTTTTTCTGAGTCAGCGACCACAATAACACCTTCGATATGAAGTCACTCGGAGGGGCATGATTGGAGTAAAATGCTCCATGGGTACTATCGTTTCCGAAGATCTGTGTGCATGTATGCACCGGGCGAATGTATGGTATAAAGTCGATAGGGTTTGAAGCAATCCACAATAACTTTGGTCCTCGTTTGAAGACGTGCGTTTCCGAGAGCGGATTAAGAAGGCCAGCGAACGCCAAACGCTCTACCCGCTTGACCATCACGCTCCCCACGAAGTTCCTGCCGCGAAGTTTAGTTTCTAAAAACCTGTGTGCATCTATTCTCCACTCTCCGATTGAATGAATTGGGCGAATTTCTGGTAAAAACTCTGTAAGTTTGGCCAACGATGCACAAGAACTTGGCCCTCGCTTGAAGAGGCGTGCGTCGCAAAGAGCGGATGAGTTAGGTGTGCGACGGGGCTAGAATGCCTGGAGTCGAACGGCAGAGCAAGAAGGCCCAGCGGAAGGAATGTGTAGCTGAGGAACCTAGTGTCCACGCTCGACCCGATCGGAGTTTTATCTTTCGGGCTCTCAGTCTAGACAACGACTCACACTCCCTTTATAGATTCCGATAAAAGGCTACACTTTTCTATACAAGGGTTATTGACTTTTAAACTTGGCGACTGATGTCTTGGGTAGGGCAGGAACCAAAGGTGACCAATGTGACTCGGGTTCAAGTCCAAGTGAATACAGAATATTTTTTTTTAATATTCTTCGATGAGTTCGTTCGCATTGATGATTTTATTCTCCCTACTATCGCATTTTTTCGGGGTAATTTCATCCTGTACTTTCTCACAAAATCGAGAACAATTTTCAGTCAGTTTTGTAACTGCCTGATGTATTCAATTTACAGACTAAAATAGAGGATAATTTTAATGTCTCCACATTATTTTTAAGAGTTTTAATATTGAAAATTGCAGCATTTTCTACTTTTTTGACCTTGAAATAAGGATCATAATCACTTCTTTTGGTGAGATTCAATATTAAAATTGTTCAGTAAATATGGCGATGTTGTCAGAGTTATCTTCTATTTTGGCCGGTATATAAAAAAAATTAGGCAAATACAAAAATGACACCTGTATAAATTGTGCAAAAAGTAGAATACGACTTATGAGTGCTCGTGCATATTTTTCGATAAAATACAGGACGAAAAACGCCGAAAAAATGTGATAGCATGAGGATTAAAATCATCAATGCTAACGAACTCATCGAAGAATAGGGAAAAAGTAAAGCATCACCTGCATTCATATGAACATGAACGCAAGTCGCATTGATCTTCTGTGGTTCCCACCCTGCCCACTGCATTAGTCGCCTAGTCCCCGGCCCATTAACCCTTAAAAAGAAAGGTAGCCTTTTATAGGAATATATAGAGGGAGTGTGAGCCGTTGTCTAGACATAGAGCCCGAAAGCTCCGATCGCTTCGAGCGTGGACACTAGGTTCCTCAGCTCCACATTCCTTCCGCTGGGCCTTCTTGTATTGCCGTTTGACTACAGGTATTCTAGCCCCGTCGAAAACCTATGAGAACTGCATCGAGATAGTTATAAACAATTAATTATAATGGAAGATCTTCATCGTAGATATATATATATATATATATATTTAGGGTTCATAAACTGATAAAACTACAAAATAAATATCTTTCTCAGGTCCGTAGACTAGTCTGAGGGCATATAGAAAATCCGACGGCCTGTGGTTCTATCTTAAGCATCTAAAACCCATAAAGGCATCTGAGGTAGAAAAAAGATCATTTAAGGGTCATTCTTGATGTTGTAATTAATAAAAACAATTAAAATTGGACTATCTTTAACGGATATCGCTGGAAAAATCGCGTTATCTCTGGCGTGGATGTCAAGGAGGTACCGATTCCTAAACTTACTGAAATAAGATCGAAATGCTCCAAAATTAATGGAAAAGGCATTTCAGGGGTAAAACAGGCATATAACTTAGTAAAAAAACTAAAAATGTGGCTAGTGTAAATTAGTTGAACAGTTCATGTTAAAGGCTGAGGAGAATAAGTGAGAGAACGTATTAGATGGCCATTTGGGGTGGTTGCCAGCTTTTGAAACAGTGTAGAAATCAAAGTTGTTGGTTGAGCTCCTATAGGACCTAAGTACAAAAAGGGAGGTACAAAAGATTGCTGATATAAAATCGTATAACTTTGAAATTGGTATTGCTTCGTTGGTCTAAATCGTGCCCATAGTTCCTCCGTGCTCAATCGATTATGATCGATGATTGCAGTTGAAATATCATATAAATCTGCCCGTACCAATGAGAATTTGTTTAAAAAATTCTTTTAAAGTGAAGTTTCCTTGACCCTTATCATTTTCTCTTATATTAAGCGAGAAGCATGCTTCTAAAAATTAGGTACAATTTTTTGCACAAGTTAAGGTTAATTTTTATCCAACCAATTAGTCACACCGTTATTCAAAGATAAGCTAATGCCTTTCAAAGTCTCTGTTAAAAAATATCCAATCTATTGGGGAACAATAAATAATCGTTTCTTCAGATTTCACCGGATAGATTTGGTTGGAACATGTTGAATACGCTTCATACAGGAGGGTTTGACCTTACGTATGGACATCCGATCCATATGATTTTTATCCCCTCTTTCATACCCGACAGCAATATTAAACCGCCGCTAAAAGAAACTAAATGACGGTCGGAATGAAGTTTTCAAGCATGTGCAGTTTGACTCCGATGTTTATTTTCAACGGGTCCAGCCGAACTGGTTCTGCAGTCTTGAATTTCAGGCAAAGTATTTTTCTTTTCTTTTCGTTTATTGTTTCCGATGCGGATCCACCTTCTCATGCGATGCATGTTTTCCCGGTCTTGCGCCTGGTGTGGGTATTCGTAAAAGGACGCACTTTAAACATCATTGAAATCAATTAACATGTACGTATCAATGAGAATTCGTTTAAAAATTACTTTTTAAATTAATTTCCATTGATACTGATCATTACCACTGATGTCAAACGAGTAGAATACCTCTATTTTTTTAATATATATGTTTCTGATGCGCTTTTTCATGTGAGGCCTGTTTTCAAACAACAAGCCCTTATGATCTTGTTCTTTCCCGGCATACAATTCTGCATAAGTTTTCTCGGGTCTTACACCGGGTGAGATGATTGTAGGCCGGCGTTTTGACAGCATCAAAACGTCGGCTTATAATTAACTCACCCGGTGGAAATCCCGAGAAGTATTCAGCGGCACAAGCCCACTTTTACCAGACTTTCGCGTGGCGTGTGCTGTTTAAACATAATTGAAATCTATTAACATGTCTGTACTTGTGAGAATTTGTTTAAAAATTAATTTTTATATTAATTCACCTTGATCCTGATCATTAACACTGAATTACAATGAGTGGTATGCTTTTAAAAATGTGTTTCTAAAATTTTTCGATGAACCTATTCATGCGAGACCTGTTTTCCAACCGCAGCCCTTCTTTTCCCTGCCTTGCTCGTGGTGTGGGTCACCGTAAAAGAACGCAGTTTCAATTAATATGTCTGTATCAAGGAGAATTTGTTTAAAAATTGCATTTTTAAATTAATGTCCATTGACGCTGATCATTAACATTGATGTCCAACGAGTAGAATGCCTCTAAATTTTCTTTTTATAAAAGTTTCCGATGCACTTTTTTATTTGAGGCGTGTTTTCAAACCACAGGCTCTCTATGATCTTGTTCTTTCCCGGCATATGATGCTGGTTAAGCCTTCTCGGTTTTTCCACAGGGTGAGTTGATTGTAGGCCGGCGTTTCGACAGCCATCGCAACGTCGGCCTAAAATTAAGTCATCCGATGGAAAACCCGAGCACCAGCACAGGCCCCCTTTCCCTAGCCTTTCGCGTAGCGTGTGCAGTTTAAACATCATATAAATCTATGAACATGCCGTTACCATTGACAATCTGTTAAAAAATTACTTTTTTAATTGATTTCCATTGATACTGATCATTAACACTGATGCCCAACGAGTAGCATTCTTGTAAAATTCATTATTTAAGGTTTCCGATGCACCTTTCCATGTGAGACCTGTTTTCAAACCGCAAGCCCTCTTTTCCCAACCCAGGGTGGGTCATCGTAAAGGGACGCAGTTTAAACATTATTGAAATCTATTTACATGTCTGTACCATTGATAATTTGTTTAAAAATGACCTTTTTTATTTAGTTGCCTTGATCCATTTACTATGATATCCAGCGAGTAGAATTCCACTAAAAATGTTTTCTAGATGTTTCCGACGCACCTTTTCCTGTGAGACCTGTTTTCAAACCACAGACTCTCTAAAAATTACTTTTTAAATTAAATTGCCTCGATCTTGATCATTTACTTTGATATTCAACGGGTAGCAATTCTCTAAAAATATTTTCTTAAAGTTTCCGATGCACCTTGTCATACAAGACCTGTTTTCAAACCGCAGGCCCTCTTTTCCCAACCAAGATAATGGCGTGGGTCATTGTAAAGGGATGCAGTTTAAACATAATTTAAATCTATTAACATGCATGTACCATTGATAATATGTTTAAAAATTACTTTTTTAATTAAGTTGCCTTGCTCCTGACCATTTACTATGATATCCAACGAGAAGCATAACTTTAAAAATGTTTTCTAGAAATTTTCGATGCACCTTTACATGCGATACATGTTTTCCAACCGCAGGCCCTCTTTTCCCAGCCAAGCGAATGGCGTGGGTAATTTGTGAAGGGACGCAGTTTAAACATAATTTAAATCTATTAACATGCCTGTACCAATGATAATATGTTTAAAAATTACTGTTTTAATTAAATTGCCTTGATCCTGATCATTTTCTGTGATATCCAACGAGTAGCATGTCTCTAAAAATATTTTCTTAAACTTTCCGATGCACCTTTTGATGCAATACCTGTTTTCCAACCGCAGGCTCTCTTTTCCCGTCCTTGTGCGTGGGTCATCGCACGGGAAAACCAAGAAGTGGTTAATGAATACCGCTTCTCTCCTCGGAGGACGTTGCAGCCGGCGCGCGGTAGGGGACAATACCTCGCCGAAATCACCGTGCGCCCATGCGAGGTGTGACGCAACCGCTCCCCCGCGTGGACGACGGCAGCGAGCCGGTGTCCTCCATGAGTTATGTCCCTCTCCAGGCCGCTCCTCCGCCACCAACGCGTCCTAAAGGAGCGGACAAATTACTTCACGGCCTCTTCACGTGTTCCCACATCGGGCTTCCATCCACGCTCGCGACAAATTCGGGAAGGATAGATGTTGAAAGATTTTTCCTCACTTCTCGGTGAGTTGCACACGCATTTTTATGTTCATGTTTTTATTTTAGGTATGAAGAAAAATATCAGTAGTGCCTTAAATTTACCTTATTGTACTTCAACGCTCGTGGTACCAATGATTAGTATCATGCGAATAGGCATGAATGTAAAGTAAACGCTTAGTTACACAAAGGCAGCATGTGCCTTGGTGTTATATCTGTGCAGTTTTTTTATTGCAGTGATAAATACTGTACCCTGAGGTCGTTTTAAGTCAGTCGGATGGGTCAGTTGCTATTGGAATTCTTTTCTTTTACGTTATTATCACATTATTTTCCGTTAACTCATTGTCATTATTGAAAATCCATTACTACCACAAGGGAGTTGAGATATATTAGGAATGTCTCGAATAACCTTTATTGCACGTAGATGCAAGCGCTCAAAAATGTCTCCATATTTCGCTATTGCCTCAGCAACTGTATTACCATATTTGTCTCTGAGGTGCTGTCACTGTTGTATTAAGAAAGAAGCTTCCGTCGCGCTTTAACTCATTCCATTGCACTTCGGTGCAAATTATCAAAATGGACTCCTTTCTCTCTCTCTCTCTCTCTCTCTCGATACTTCAGTCTTTCTGTTTTACGTTCTTCCACTCTCATCCATTAAACCGATTCTTTATTTCCCCGTCCTACTTTTTGTCTCCATATCATCACGTAGGCGTGCCATATTTTTTTTAAATAGGTGGATATTCCTTTTGTCCTCGTTGCCATAAGTGTTTTTGCGTAGGG
The DNA here is from genome assembly GCF_921293095.1 of Ischnura elegans. Lineage (NCBI taxonomy): Eukaryota > Metazoa > Arthropoda > Insecta > Odonata > Coenagrionidae > Ischnura > Ischnura elegans. Next base: position 94,065,854 of record NC_060248.1, on the reverse strand, counting down.
TGTCATTTTGACACCGTAAGCGAGCATTTTTTTCAAAGCTTGCCTTTGAAATGTTGTAAAATAAAATATTTAGTGACTTTTAATCATTTTTTGGGCTTAATAAGACGCCAGTGTTAGGGGTACCCCCTCTCTTTTTTCCGTCTTAAAAATTTAAATTTACCTTTAATGGCGAAGGGTGTCATTTTGACACCCTTCTATTTTATCATTTTTTTGCTTGGTTTTGGTGTTTTGTGCGATGCAGTTTGATTATTACTAGCCAAATTAGTATTTTAGAATATTACCTTACCTTCATGATTGTTTATGTTTTACATAATTTCAATAAATATCAGCCGTTTCTCATTTTTTCGAAAATGTATTAGCTCGTGAGGTAGGTATATTCCGCTCTATTTGCGAATGATTTTCCTTGAAACCAGCCAAATTTTACTGCGACGACACTTATTTGCCGTGAAACATAAGTGTAGTGACTCGCGCAACTATGCTATTGGCTTCTGCCGAGCCTCTTGTGTTCGGCTGCCTGGCGCGGAGTCTGACAGCCTCGCTCACTGGCGTGTGACGACCAGTCGTGACTTGCTTCTCGACTTGCATCGGGAGTTTGGTCTTGATAATGGCACTGTATACATGTGTTACGCCAGAGAAAAATATTGCAATACTAAATGATATCCCTGTCTTTGATGCCATGAATTGCGTGAATGGACATCTAGCTTTGCTTGGAAACGGCTGTTCGTCAATGGTTATGTGTGGTCCAGGCTTATGGTTAGGGAATTGTAGTACTCCAGTTACAAAAATAAACATGTTAGCATGTACACACGATTGAGTATTTGTATCTGCTACGTACGGTATTAGCGATGTGTTCCTCATTGTGTTTTAGACGGACCTGGATCAGCACTGGCTATCGGAAAGAAGAAATTGATGGGTAGTCGTGAGGTTGTGCGTCGACGTGGAAGGGGCGCTGGTCAGGCTTCAAAGCGACGACGCCTTCTCCTTCAAGATCCTACCTGAGAAGGAGATGGCCATGCTGTGGAACCATAGCCTGGGCCACACATAACCTTTGACGAACAGCTGTTTCCAAACAAAGCTAGATGCCCATTCACGCAGTGCATGGCATCAAAGCCTGATAACTATGAGCAAAAATACTGGCTTGTAGTGGATAAGGATGGTAATTATTTGATAAACGGATTTCATGACCTTGGCAAGTACGACTTTCGTCAAGCTGGCGATCGCTTAACAGATCATGCTGCATTGACACTTATGCGGCCCTACTTGACCAAAGGCAGAAATATCACTACTGGCCAATATTTCACATCACTTTGCTTGGTTTTGCTCGAAAAAAGGATACAAGCCTTTTGGGTAACATAAATAAGAGAAAGAAGGATATCTCTGCCGGAATAAAACCTTCTCAGGAAGAGTTGTATTATAATAAATTGTACTAAAGTGGTTACGTTACACTTAACGTTTATCAGGGCATATCGACAAAATGTGTTCTTGGTGTAAGCTCTCTTCGCTCTCATGTTGTCATTAGTGACAACTCTAAGAAATCCCCCGAAACTGAACCAGAACGGACTAGAAACTGTCGAGTAAAGATAAAATGCAATAAAAACAAAAATATTAGTTTTTGCAAGCTGTGTAAAAAGTCAGTATGTATGGCCAAAACAGTGAGAAAGAGCTAGAAATTCAAAGAATCAGCTATTTAGATCAAGCATTATGTCCAAAACTGTCTGTACAAAAAAGTATTCGATTTTATTTTGTTTTTTGTTTTCTTTTCTACAATGTTGTAGTTAAACAGCCGTAATTTATTTCTTTATTTTCAAATTTTCATTTTTAAAAGATGGTTTCGAAGACGAAAGCCAGATGCAAAAAAAAGATGCCGCAGTCCAAGAGAACAGAATTTTTTGCATTATATTTTTTTACTTCAGTGGAAATTTCTTTAAAAAAGCATTATTTTTTTTAAATATTAAGGAACCGAAAATTATTACAATGAAGATGGCGATTTAACACTAGCAACTTAGAAAATAATTATCTGCAACATAAAACGGTTATAAAAACATGGATGTCAAAATGACACCCTCCCGGCATTCTTCAGGTATGCCAAATTCTCGGTATTCTAGTGTTGAATGGAATGAATCATGGTTGAATGCGAATTATTCATAGAATGCATAAGTTATGGAAATGATTCGCTTATAGCTCCTGATGATACACTTAATTTCTTTGACTTGATTACCAAGCTGGTACATTCTGAAATATTCAAATCATCGCTTTTGCTAGCATCAGTACTTATCGCTAACTTCTAGCACTAAGTGGGATGATGCATTAAGAGGAAGCATCTCTGTCACTTGATCTGTCGTGTTTTAACAGCGAATTACTAATCCTAACATTCACATTAATGTTTTTTCAAAATTTTCCTTGTGGCGAATTCATTCTTTGGAATTGGAGATTTTTTGTCAATTTGTTTGCGAGGAATATAATTAAGTACCCCCTCAAAACTTTTAAATGGAAGAGAACAAAAAGTTGAGTTTGATTATTAGCATTTACGCTCAATATAGTGCGCTATATTGGTACTACCGCGTTACAGTTTCATTGGCCTAGGAAAGATATAATTTCAACATTAAATGCATCTGCTTCCTTCATTGGGCTGTCGTTGAAATTATTGAATATAAAGAGTTGTGTTGGACTTCGGGACTCATGTTGACCTTTTATCGTAACAATCAAATTCCTCATATAAAGGTTTTTGTATTCATTTATGTGCAAACCTTACCATTATATCCTTTACGTGTAAATATCGAGTATGCAGATGTCATATTCTCCTTAGAAGTCCCCAAAAACTTTGAAACGTGATCAAAATATTGGTCACAGCACAAGTCTAAATAACTAAATGTTTTTTTTTGAGAACAAATATGAAAAAATCGGCAATTAGTGTTGGTGTTTAATCATCGAAATTATTGACATATTAATTTTACAGAATTTCTCAGCAGTTTTAGCATCTATATCTTCAGCCAATCGTGGTGTTCCCATAGTGGGAAAGGTTTTTCTCCACTGCCTATTTAATAAAGATGCAGGTCAAGGACGAGCCTTCCTTTATTCTCATAGCCTTGTAGGTTCTTTGTTTGCTTTATATCTTAGCTTTATTTGCTATTTTGTGGTAGAAATCTCAGATTTTCATGTCGCTCGAATAACTTCCACAAACACAAATATCGAACAGGCCATGGCCTAGAGAGGAATTTATTTGCCAACAAAATAGTTAAATTTTTGTTAATGTCTACTAAAATTTATACTGATGGAATTAAATTTCCGTCAAACAGAGGGCCTTCGCCTTATACTCCGCTTCTTCAATTGATGGCGGTAGAGAGGAATTTTACGAGCTAATTGCAAGTAAAAAATGACCCATTTATATCATTGACTTTTGGTTAACTTTTATCATTGGTCATTATAATTACCTTTGACTGTTAAACGATTTTAATTTTTTCTGGTGAATACTTCTGACGAATATGTCTCGGGTTTGCAGCCATGTTAATGTTTTTATACCAGCCGACGTTTCGGGAGACGACTTGTCTTCCATCGCCAAGGCTGTGTTACTTTATGGAAGTCCAATTTCACACTCTTCGCCTTGTATAAAAGCATTAACCTGGCTGCAAACCCGAGAAATATTCGCCACCATTGACTGTTGTTTTTTCCCTACCTCTACATTCCTTGCACTTAGCTATAAGTGAAGGCTGATTTTTACAGAAATATAACGACAATTAAATGGGGCATTGCAATATTTCCATAGAATTTCAATGCATTGTCTCATTTAACTAATATTAAGAATTTTCACCACATCGTGCCGCACAGTAGCGCAACTAGCAATATGCTTTGAGGTGGGTGGTGGGACTTGGAGTAAGGACCACCCCCCAGGATACTTAACTAACTATGGTACTAACTATGCTAACACTAAAAAAATCATAACTTCAATATGACGCTCATTTTTTTATTTCTCCATCAAAAAAACTTGATATGAAAACATTCTTATCTAAGCTCATTTTAAACGCTAAAGAAAAAATATAGACGATAAAATAATGCATTCCCCTTGAGTTTTAGTTCGGGGAAAATTTTTGAAAAATGACATGCATGGAAATAAAATTTACATCATCTTTAACTTTAAGCAGATGCAATTACTATATGGCAAAACTAGACAATAGTTTTAGATAATTTTTTTATTTCTATGAGGATTTAGGGGGATCTTCCCCTCTCAATCCCCCCCATAGTTACGCCTTTGGTGGCGCATATCAAACTACTTACACATTAATTACGTCAGTTCACCAAAATCACAGATTAGCTGCAGCTGCTGCAGCAAACTATTTTCCTATAAAAATCACACTTTTAGGGTAAGAAGGTTTTGTTCCTTATCATTCTGATTCTGATATCATGATGCTGGTTTACCTGAGTTTCTGAAAATCAGAAAGTTTACATATTGGGAACTTGAAGTACGAATTGAGGCAAAATTAAAAAAAAATACTTTCTCTCTCTTACCTCATCGTTTGTTTCAATGGTGCCGTGTCATTTTATTACGTGAACAAGGAAAACAGCGTACAGGAAAGTAATATGGCGTTTATGAGGGATCGTCACGGGGTTGCCATTCAAGTACATTGCAAGGTGATCCATCCAAATTTTCTTTTCCTCCTCCTTGCATAACTAAGCAATATTTCGTAAGTCCTTTTATATTAAACTTCCAAATTTGAAATTTCTTGTGCATATCACGTGTTAGCTGTTCCATAATTAATGATGCTTAAATGAATTTACATTCGGCATATTTGAGTACACTGTATTGGGAGGGGGGTTGGTGTGGTGGCAAGAGTGTTGGCTTCCCACCTGGTGGGCTCGGGTTCAAATTCCGGCAGCGACAGAGAATTTTCAGAGACTGCCCGATCCCTGCTTGAGTGTCGTGTGGAGAACATTTCAAGCGCAACACTCCGTCCGTCGGATGGGACGTTAAGCCGTGGTCCACTTGGCGCCTTTCGTTAAGAGCAGGCTAATGCCGACGCCGGGTTTCTCTCCACCCTTCATTCTATACCCTTCCCTCGTGGCGCAAATGACCTCAGCTATCGTTCGCCTCCTCCAAATACCATACCATACTGTGTTGGGAAATATTTTTGTTGGACTGCTCACTGAGGGGCGTGTTTGCCAGAAAAGGCCGCTAAGGGCAGGGAACAATCAGACTTTCAAATTTTCTACATCTACATAATACCCTACGAGCCACTTCTAGGATTCAGAGGTCACCAATCACCAACATACAGCATGCAAGAGGACCGCCACGTACACACCGCACGGTCGTAGAAATATTACGCATATAAGCAAAACATACATATACATATTCATGCAAAGACAAAACTTGCCAATGATTAGTAAATCCTATAGCACATCCATGCAAGGTTAAAACCATGGGGAAATTAATACATGCATTATTCGTTTTAGCGGGGAACGCCATTAATTCTATTGATTGAGATACCGTTGCTATCCTTAATAATACGAGGAAAGAATGACATTTTAACCCCTTCCACTTCGATTTATTTTCCGAATATCGAACTCCTATTCTCTATTTATTTTTTCTGTGGCTCTTTTTCAAAAGGTAGGTAAGGAAATGATAATTTTGTAATTTGTAATCAAAGTAGAACCGTGAATTAAAATGTGATTATTAAACATGGAGAACACAGCTATCGCTACTCGAATAAAATCATTTTAACCCTTCCAATGCTTCATATTTTTGTAAATATTAATTATTTATGTATACTATGAATCAGAGTTGATAAAAATCATTAATTTTTTCAAAAAAATCATTTTTGTTGATTTTTTTTATTTAAATCGGATTTTATTGATTTAAATCGGATTTTATTGATTTAAATCGGATTTTATTGATTTAAATGAGATTTTTATGATTCTCCATTCATCAAAAATTCATTTATTTGCAAAACTAACTATTTGGGCAGCATATTGGAGAATGATCGTTTGCAGAAACAACAAGAGGCCACATACTCTAAACTCAATACAAAATTTAGTGAATCAGAGGAGAGAACTATGGAAATGCCAATGGTATCAAATTAAAAATTACACCAGCATAATATAAAATTGCCATTGGAAGTATCAAATGTACTATATTCTGCGGTTCTAAAGCATACGAAGTTTAGAAAAATTCTGTAATTGCAACTTTGTACGGTGCCTACGCTTAGAAGTTAAATCAGAAAACAATTTTTTCAACGGATACACTAGTATTCTAACCAAAGCCATTTTTTTAAATTTTCATGTTACATGCAGTCCTACAGTATCATTTCTATTAAAGTGCCATCATTGTGCTGATGACTGTCGATTCATTATATTAATTAAGAAATAAAAATCAAAATTAAGCACTTGCAGCTTCCTTTTCTTATTGACTCTTTAAAAATCAAACATATAGATCACATTATGATTTAAATCACCTGATTTTTTAAAATAAAAATCAAGTGATTTAAATCGCGATTTAAATCATGATTTAAATCAAAGTGATTTAAATCAATCAACCCTGCTATGAATGTTTTAGCATTTTTAAGCTTTCAAAATAATTAAATCATTCCTTAAAATAGTGCTGAACTTATGAAAATCCGAATACGAGATACACTCGTCATTGCTAGGTTTGGCATCGGAAGTTCATGACGAGTTAGGCTCGTCATTACAGCGCAAGGGGTTAAATCTCTCTGTTTTACTGTTTATTTCTTTTATTTTCTTCTCATGATCACGTCAATAACTATATTACAGTAAAGTTATGGGCTAGCAAAACTTTGACGACGATTATAAAATTTGATGTGAAGGATTTTAGCGTATATGATTTTCAAAATCACTCCACGTGTAGGAAAACTTGGAGACTCCGCCGCGTATTAGCCCTTACGGAATACGAAACCTGAGCTGCACAATTCCAATGCAGATATTTCACAAAAATTTTGACGTCGGATAAGCCCACAATGTTATGGTTTCTCAACTTTCAATAATATCTCATCAGATGGAATGTAACATGACATTAGCTTTCACTCCGTAGATTTTCGCAGGTTTTTCACGCCCCCTTCTTGTGTGGGCGTTTTCCTGAAGTGGATTTTTTCGCTAAAGGATTCTACGCCCTTATCCTCATGTTTTATCCCACAGACAGAATTTTTTTTTACTTAAAATTTTCACGTATACTTGTTTATCTTTTTTGACATTTCACAAATAGCGTAAGTATATTGTATATACTTTGTATTGTAAATGTTTATCTACCGTTTCTAAATATGTTTGCATTGACGCTATCGAGGGGTTAGGTGGAAGAGGGGACTTCTTAGTCTCAACCTCCCCCGAATAAAGACATCTTATTATTATTATTAAGTAGAACCTCAATTTCAACGCGAAGGATTAATAGTTATACTCGCACCCCTCCATTTCAACGTCACGTGTGGATAAAATTCATAATTTCATATCATCGTCTGGAGGGCCACGATGCTCCACATCACTTTACCACCACATTAATCAAATTAAAAAAAAACATATAATTTCTAAGTGCAGTAATGGTTATTGGTTTAAGAGTTCAATCAATCAATGGCATTTTTGGCATTGTTTATTTTTGACGAATGAGTCAATATATTATTTTATATTGTGTGGCGCGATACAATATTTTCTTTAGCCTCTAGACATGGCAAGAAATAAGCCGGCGAGCCGCATTTGGCCCGGGGTCTGTGGGTTGAAGACCCTTGCTGTAGAACATCTCGGAAACCTCTGGGATTTGAACCCGGGCACACTGAGCGGAAAGCGAATCCTCTACCCAACGCATCAACCCGATCCTCGCGCTCTGAGCTCAGTGTATGGATCCTTAATCTGAATCAGCAAGAGTACGTTTTTATATTTTCCTTCGTTTTAATTAAAAGTCTGTCATTTCACAGTCAGTGAAATGATATATATTTGATTCTGAGCTTAAATTAGCAATAAAATGTATATAGAATAAAATAATTCATTACAATGATAACTGTAGCTTTAAAACAGCCCAATGGATACTCTTTATGAAGAAAATAGTTACTAACACTACATAATACGGTATTTGATGTTGTCTCCAAGTTTTTCAACATATAGGTTGCTATATCATCTATTACCTGATTTATTAACCTACCTATCGTTACAAATAAGGGTCTCCTTTAAAAGTGTAACTAAATTTTCAGGAAGCTGTTTCAGTCCTCATGGGGGGCAATTTTGAACTAAAATTAATCTTTTTGGTTTGTAACTTTTCACGCATTCTAAATATCACCTTTTGGAGGGAATTATAATCTCTCACAATCATTGTGCTATTAAAGTTAGGAGGACGTTTACGTAAGGGTTTTTAATTTTAAAAATTCTTGACGAAATAAGACTGGAAGGCCATTAAAGGAGGCAGATGTTATGGTTGGGGCATGCACTGAACGGAGGAAGATACTGAACACTATGTAATAGGGTGGAATGTTGGGTAAGCAAAGGAGGAGGAGAAGGAGGAAAAAAAATGGCCTCATGAATAGATGTAGAATAATAAGCCCTTTGCTACGGTAAATAAGGATTTAAATATGGGTAGCGAACAAAATCGGGGATATTTACAAATTATGGTATACTTGCAAATCTACCTTAACCAGTAGAATGGTAATTAAGAGTATTTTACGGTCCTATATATCTTTGCACCAAGCATGGAATTTATAATTACATCTCCTATGTTTACTCAGCCCTTTGAGGAATAAGTGGTGTGGCTATACTTGCTTGTGTCGGGATTTCCCCCATGAAGTTTATGAGGGAGTCCGCGTGCAAAACTACCGCGGACACCCGTTGACCGTAATGCGTCGAGCAATTTCACTTCGCAAGGCTCTAACCCGAGGAATTCCAATCATCTGAGCTATGCATTTTTCCACGGGAAGACGACTCCACAGTTTTTCGTGCTGACGCATGAGGTTTTATCGAAACTCTTAAAGGTAATCGCAGTTTCTGCCAGCTAAATTTTCTGACAGGCCTTCTGTTTTCTTGTGTAGACACTCTAGTCCAATCGTAGGATTTCTTTAAGGCTTTTTTTTTACATGCATGTAATTCTTTTTCTTTTAATTTTCAATGCATACATTTCCCTTATCATCCTCTGATACTGACTTGTATAGGATCAGATAAACTGATTAATTTAAGTTGCAGTTTAAACTGTTTACATGAATTATTAATTATTTCCCCCAATTTTGCTTCTATGCACTTGTTACTCAGTCTTCAAATATCGAGCGTTAATCTTTTGATATAGTAACTATTTCGTGGATAAAGGTCATCATGATTTTGGATTTCTTTGGAGGAGAGTAGACCAGACCGCACTCAGGAAGATGTCGTAGACAAAGCTCAATTTTATCTTGCCTAGTTGAAAAAAATGCATTTGGATGGCTGAGGGTTTCGTGATATTAGTATTGAAGCTTCAAATCGATTTGAATGTCAATATTTTTTTTTCTTTTTTTTTCCTTATCTTGACCTCGTTTAATTTATGTTAAAATAGTTCTTGGAGTGTAGGTCAATACTAATGTAACATTTATTTATGTAAAAATATTGTACATCTTTGTTATCTTTGTATTTTATATTGTTCTTGTGTTTTTCTTTCATAGCCCTGATGATAATTTTAAATGAACAGAAACGTTGGCTAAAACGTTTTTGCATAACATACGTTGACCTACGCTCCAAGAACTATTTTAACATGAATAATATTTAAACCAATTATATCCAAAAGGAATTTTATGGTGGCAAAACACTTCATACGCATTCAAAAAAGTGATTGCTATCATATTCAGTCATGGCATCGAATGTGATCATATTCAATCAATCGCGTAAACTTCGCTGGTACGTAACGCCTAAAAGTGTCGGTCCAAGGGTACTGTAAATGAGACTTAGGAATTATTCATTAATATCCTCTTCTTTAACTAAATACATCACTTTGATTGAAGGAGGTTTTTAACGTCACTGACTATTGAGGTTCGTGAAGAATATGAAATCTTAAAAAAAAAATCTTTTGCCTTAATTTTGTCATCAAGAATACTTATCGCATTGAAATGCATTTAAATATCCTACGAAAGTATGTTCTGCATTTTCAAATATTCTTTTAGAGGTGTGTGTCAGTTTTACCGTTTGCCTCTGTTACTCCAAAATGCCCAAATAAGTATACCAGTACTGTTACTCATTAAATGTTCAAATCGATCACTAACGTATCTCTCAGATATTTTCCACACGATATCCACATCGTCGTTGGAGTCCACTTTAGAAGCATCCCAACCCATTTCGTTTGCTGTAAGTCATGACTACTTATTCTTCGTATTCTCCAGCGGAATATTCTATTAAAAATACTAATTTTTGTTTTGCCGAAGAAAATATTTTGTGTACAATTACTGGTTTAGAAATAGATGTCGTTAGTTTGAAAAATATGTAAAGCACTCTTACCTAGTACCTTAAATTTTGTTAAAACTTTTTTCGAATTTCCAAATAAATTTATTATTTTGGCGTCAATAAGTACAGAAATGCGTTTATTATTTTCAAAATAAAAATATGGCTGCCTTTAGACTAGATATGCTTGGAATCATGCCTGTAAACGAAGGAAGATGGAGCGGAAATACAGTCCATAACAATCTCACATTGTAATACCAGCATAGTGCGTCTAAAAATATCACATGCGGGGAATAGTTCAGTCAGATCCCTAATACATAGGAACACAAGCTAACATTTTTATTTACAAATTCATCTAAAATATTGTAGTCTATGAAGACGCAGTTACAAATAGTTTCTTTGTAAATTGATTGACTGCAAGCCGCCTTAACTGAAGAGAGAAATGTAGAAGTTAGAAAAATTAATCGCTTTCCTTGTCGGAACCTCATGTTGCGAGATATGGGTTTTACCTTGTGTAGTTCAAAGCTATATTTGTATGAAATATAAATTGTTTAGTTTTACATGTTTAGATTTCGATTATGTGATATTTTTAGTGTAAAAGGGTGTAAAAATGTGGTTATTTTGTAATTTAATCCAAAAACACCAAAATATTTAAGTAGGTACGTTTATGTTTTTTAATTATTCAGAAGAAATGAATTTAGTAAATAGAAAACTTTGCGCGAAACTGGTGCATTATAAACACTTGCCACCATCTTATTCAACGTCTAATCGACTCACTCACGACTCACACACTCACAACTCACGACCAGAGATGAATGAAGAGGTATCTTTCTTACCTGTTTTAATAAGGTGAAAATGATTGCTATTGCTGGTGAGGAGCAAATGGAGTTTGAGTGTCATCTTATATTCCTCGTTAATTTTAAAAGAAATAAGCCAAAAAAGTATCTTGAGAGCGGGTCCTGTGCGGTTGTTGAAGGGCTATAGGCAAGATAATATAACCAGTCAATATACTTGGACGCCTGAGATGATGATGATGTACACTCATAAGGCTGTAATCGAAATCTCGGAATATTCTCCGAGTGAAACCGCAGAGTCGTTCTCCAGCAACCCTTTTGTGGCGTTTTATTGCTCAGACTTCGCCCATGATCATCAAAAAGATGCTTTTAAATCATCACACAGCCATGTTTCCAATCACAGATGCAACTTTCCTTCCAGTTATTATGTGTCTCCGAGAGTGGCATTTATAGCTAGTCACAGGACAAGAAGGCCGAGCACTGGCCATCAAAATATTTTCTTACCGAGAGTTCCATCTAGTTTTTTCCTCTTGGCCATCTTACTGGATCTCTGTTTAGCAATTAGTATTTAGAATAAATTAATACTTGCAGTATTCTAAGTCCCTCTATATGAACTCAAATGAAGTTACTTGTAGATTTAGATGTTTCAGATTCATCGTTAGATTGATGATGCTTCAAAAATCGTAAATTAGGCGCAAAATAAATTTTAATCTTCGTACAATGCATGTTTAAAAAGTCCTTGTGTTACATAACATACTTCAACTTTTAAAACCATGGTTGATGCAAGGATGATTATAATTCTAAGTTCCTCAGAACATTATATCCCATGATAAAGACCGAAACAGAACTTAGGAAAAATGATATTTTATTGATATGAATAACTTGAGTTATTTCTTTATTCATACGTTAAGTCAATGAACCCAAAGCGACACATTGAAGCGTAAAGGTACCCGGAAGGGAGATTGATGTCCTAGTATGTAGACAATTTATAGGTAGATGATTCGATAGATAATTTTTGCTGGCATAGTGAACTTGGCAATATTGGAGTAGATATTTTGTGAGTACCAAGGCGTGGCATGTGAAATTAATTTTCAGTCCCTTCCGTTTCTCGCATATTTCCAAAAAACTCTTCAAGGGAAAATTTTGTTTGGTCTCAGGTACCATCAAGTATCAGCCGATCTCTTTAATGTGAGGTCTACGGTATTCTTACCTATTTAGCTTCAGATTGAAGGGCTGAGTGAACCAGTATTCCAATTGTTAATTACATCTCTGTATGAAAAGCCAATATTCCAACCGACAAACTCTTCTCCCCTGTGAAGAAAGATATGAGGTTTTCCCGGCGTATGATGATTTTGAAGTTGTTTCGGGTTTCCCACCGGGTGAGGTTCTCCATCTCTGCCAAAAATACTATGTCAAAGAATCTCTGTCAAAGAATCTCTGCCAAAAATACTATGTCTACATCTCTGTCAAAGATGTAGAACCTCACCCGGTGGAAAACCCGAAACAACTTCCACATCTTCTCCCCTGTTGCTACAACATTCGACAGTTTCCGTCAAGTGACATTTTTACTAATTGAAATTTTTTTGACCGCGTGCTATCTCCACTGATCACACCAAAACCATCATTAAACTCGTTCCTCGCCGCTCTCACCTAATCGTTGGCCATAATCTTGAATGAGAATCCCGTGTAACTAACTCCAACCTGCTTAGCGCTCCCGGTCATCGCCTCGAGGCACGCCGATATGGACAATGGGCGATCGCTCTTCTCCGCAGGAAATCGCGTCGGTGATGGGACGGCCACTGGGGGGTTTAAGAAGAGTGAATATCTTCGCGTGGTGGATTCATTGCGAGGCGTTGGGCAATATGGAAAGGCTTCCCGCCCAGAGGTGAAAGGGAGCGAAGAAGGGAAGGGCGGCGCGTATATGCTGTTGTGTTCGGAGGGACCATAAACACGAGAGAGAGAGAGAGAGGATGCGCGGGAAATGGATTCGAGCGGTCATCTCATCACTCCGAAAGGTTTTCTGGTTATGTTTGTGACTCCTACCCAGTGGACTCTCTGCTGGCGTGCATCGCAACATTAACTGACACAAAACTTTATGATTTCCAAGACATAATTTTATTATTTTCGGACAATTTGTGGAAACTGGATTGGCGAAGCCAATGCAATATTTTTATAACTTGAGAAGTTCAAAAAAAGTTTTCAATGTAATAGATTCTTTCTTAAATGAAAAGAGAAATTGATTGTTGCATTAACATTATTTCCATGCTTCATTGTATTATCTGTTAACTCTGTGTTTACACATTATTCAGGATTTTTCAGTTGTATTTTTTATTATGTTTAATTTATTTGTTGTTTAGGTAAAAGTATTATTTCGGTAGTCCATTAATCAATGACTATGGAGCCAATGAATCCACGGCAATATTATTATTTAAAATTATTTAAAATTGGAATATGCTTCCACAGTAATTTCTGGGATATAAAGTTTTGCATATGTGTATTGCTAAAACGTGGTCTAAGTTTTCTTTACATGCCTTGCAAATTTTAGGAGTTAAACGGATATATTCATGAGTAACCTGTAAAAAACCGGTCGAGAGGTAGAAATGCGTCCTGTTAATTTGGAAGTGGAAGAAATGAAAGTGTACGATTTGTTTTCAGGGCTTCATTATCCACGGGAAAATGAATCCCTATGCCTATCAGTTCGTGAAATTATGCCTCTCATTTTATTAATTTTGTTTAACCTAGAATTATAGTGCGGTTCCAATAATTTTTCTCCGTGTTAATTTAAAGATATCTATTCCCAGTTTATAAATGAATTCTACTGAGGAATTATCAAAGTTAATGAATTTAATCGATTACTTTTCTATTGAGTGACTCCGGAAATTGATTATTTCATTCAGTCCCTTAAATAGAGTAGTGATTAAGTGAATATCTATAGTTAGTCACTTAAGGAGGATATATGCCCGACCTCCAATATATTGGAGGTAGGGCATAAAATTAGAATTAAAATTCCGGGATTGGTTTTACTGAAATCTCAATTTCTCCCGATCCTATGAAGGCTCTATTTTTTTCTTCTTCTTTTCTGTATCTTTCTTGACTTTCACTTATTCTCTACTTATCTTCCTCATGGGATTTACTCCTTCAACTTACCCTTCCAATTTTCTTCCCATGACTTATATACTGTGTTTACATTAGTCGTTTTCTACTCTTAATGTGCCCTTCTCCTAAGCATCTCTATTCTCTCTCGTATTTTACTTCGTCTTTCAGAGGGCTTCATCATCCCTTTACAACGTGAGGGTTAATAGGCATGGATGTAGATACATGGAATCAACAATGAGAATCAGAATGACGTAGGCAGTTTTAGATGGAAAAAGATAGTGTTCTTGACGGACTAATATAACTCAGATTTGTAGGTTCAATGGTGTTGGACTCCTTCCGGAGGTTCAAATATGCGATCGATGGAAATATATTTATTTTTTTAAATTTATTTATAATCCTAGACCATACAATGAAAATATACTAATTTATGCATTCATTAATGTAATGACTTGTTAGTTATCCTATCTACTGCACATAAAAATTATTACTTGAATATATTAATTGAAGTATTCTGTTTCGAGCATCGCACTCAGTATTCTGTTCCATCCACGTAACCTCCTTGTTAATGATATTTAAAACGCTTCAATACGTGATGGTCAATTGTCTTTAAGTACTAATTTATTGTAGGGTACCTAGGAAGCACGCTTTCTGCTCGCACAATTTCCCAATGAATCAACTTTTATAGTTGTGAACCCAATTGTTTTCGAGTCACCAATATCGAAAGTTGCAGTTACCCCACTAATTAATGAAAACTTCTCGAGTAAAGTTTTCTGAAATCCATTTATACTTTCTTTCATTCGATATTTCGCTTGATCTTTGCGTGGTGATCTCAGTAATATGGAGACCATCCCTTTCATCACCTTGAGGAGAATAAGGTTAATCATGCTGAAATAATTGTAAGTTTAATTCAGCAGAAATTTTTCAAGGTGGTAATTGACTCCCTCTTCGTTGGCTAATCATTCTTCTTTCTTGGATATGCCGCTCCTCTTTACCCCCACCCTCAACTCACCATTCACGTAATCGTCCCCAGGCTGACCACCTTTAATGTGAAAGACCCATAGTGCCCTCAATCTCTTCTCCCCATTTCTTTGCTTCTCCCCTGCCATTTTTTTCTCAGATCCATATAAACATGTCTGATTTTTGTTTTTCATATTATCACTTAGACGTAATGCTGTGGATGATGGAACTTGTTTCACTTTCCAAAAGAATTGAGTGACTTCACTCAGGAATTTATGCGTGACATTTAAATCTCTCAACTTCATCCTTTGAGGTTCCTATAGGTTGGTGAGGGAATAGTGTAATCAATGTGTTATTGATTGGTCTTCCAAAACGCTTGATAATTGGTATAATTTGAGCTTTAAGTATCTGATTAATAAGGTAAACCATGGAGTGGCATTTTTAAATAATTAATGTTAAGAATAAAATGAATAATGGGAGATATTGAGGCATGTTACCTATTAACTTGTCCACAAATATGTACAAATAAATGTAGAAACACTGAATAACTTGGTGATAAAAAAGATAATTCCGTAACTTTGTTTAAAAAAACGGCATAGATTAAAAGTTCATGAGATAAAATAAGGATGAGGAACATATCGTTGAATTACTATGAATTTTTTATAGATTTGCAGGAATAGGATTTGTAGGTTATTTCTAAAAAAACATTTCTTGCTACAAGAGAAAAAGGGATCCAAACTTCCAATTCCAAAAACCTTGTAATATGTGCTAGATAGTAACTTTAATTTTCCCTGGAAATAATAGACCCTATAAAATATAGACGCTTGATAATGGATATCAGGGGGTGTGATAACAAAGGTGACAAAAACTTCTAAGTTGGACGTCTTTTGAGCCATAAAACTAACGACTTTCTCACAGAAGCAGCCATTTCAATGTCTAAAATACTCTACTTCATTTCACCTTTGACGAGAACAAATCCTGGTTCATTAGTGTGGGGAGGTTTATATGCAACTGGTTCGTTTCCATGGATTTTTTTTTAGTTTGGAGATTGCTTCGTTCAGGATTGAATCAAAGTCTTTGGGGGATGGTGCCTATTGAGGTAGGTTATATTTTAATGGTCGAATGTGCTTTGATGATTCTATATAACCCTCATTTTGAGGTTTATACTAGTTATTCCATAACTTTTTGCATGTTAAAATTGGAGGAAGCATCCCAATCTTTAGCCCATTATTATGTAACTAAATTAATCCCACGCACACAAATTAGAATTCCGAGTAAAGCTCCGTTTAAATCGACAATCTTTGAGTAACTTTACTAATCATTTAGCCTGGTCAGTCATTGACGTATTCCTTGAATTTCATCACAAAATCAATCGTGAAATAAGTTCTAAAGGACTTTGGACAGTTTACTTCTCTCATCGGGACAAATTATTTGTTTTTATTTGGGCTAATTTAGTCCTTTTTCAACTTAAGACTATTATAAGCCGATTTGCGTCGTGTTAAGTTACATTTAAGTTAAGTTAAGACATTATATTCGAGTTTATATCTCAATAATTACGATAATTTATGGCAAGCTAAGTTGTTATTACTTGAAAAGTACATAGGCAAGTTAAGTTTTTATGTATCTAAAAGGCTTGACTATTAAATTTTTGCCTCATTAATATTTCCCACGCTTCACATCACCTAACCTCCTTACGTAATCTCTCTCTCTCATTAAAACTAATCGTTCAAGTATGGTCGGAAAACCCAAATGAGTGGTTAACTGCACTTTCGCATCCCGTCCCCTTACCTTTCATGTCCCTTTAATCTCTTCCTGATGCTCCGTATTTACGCCCAGCCATCTCTTGCAAAAGGCATCTCATTCACCCCTTTCTCTCTCCGGGCAGCGCAATTAATCTTCCGGCCAACTATTACGCGGGCGTAATCAAATGTTCCCTACAAGTGCTACCTTCAATGCAGTTGTGTGAGCTATTTAAAGATTTGTTCCACGTTTGCATCATCGGTTGACGCCGTGGACTCTACACATCACTCCGAGAAATGAAAGCAGCAGGTCATTACTATCTGGAGTGTTTGCACTCATCGTTTCGACGACCGCTTTTGATTACGTCTTCACGTCAAATCGATCGTAAGGTTCCAGCCGTTCAGCAGATTCTACCTTTCACTTCATTAGGATACCTACGCTTTTTTTCCATCACCAACGTTAGTTATCATCGACCGCCAGAAATTCCCGCTTAGGAGGAGAAATCTGGATTATGGAGCGTAAAAAAATGATCTTTTTTAACAGTATATTCGTGGTTCATCTTCCAATCGTGCGATTCCTATGGACTGTGACTTCTTCCGCGTCTGCTAGACCGGATTACTTTTCGTGAAAAAGTGTCGTGAACCAAATGATTTCACCAGCAGAGACTGAGGTGAAATATCTGTGATTGATTTAGAAAGAGAACCCCACTAATATCATCGAGAGGTAAAACAAATATTAGCATCTATATAAGATTTTTTTAAAATAGGAGCTTGTATCAAAAAAGGTTCCACGGGTATAAATTAGTTACGAGAAAAAATAATCTCTCTATAAACGCCGTCATGGCCACGAGATTGACCTCAGGAATATTTAAACTTATCTCAATATTTTTCGAAAGAAATAGCCTAACCTTATATACATGGTGAGAGAAACTCTTGAAATTAGGATATGCTGCACTAGAATTTTTAATTGAGATTCAGGGTAGAATACTAATCAGTCGTGGCCGCCCAGTTTTATTTGGAAATTAGATTGAAAAAGTCCAATTGTTTATAAGTCTTTTTAACCGGAAAATAATTTAAACCCATATAATTATGCTGTTGGTGCAATTACGCCCGTGATATCCCCTTGTTAGAATTTAATTAGGCGGTTTATAACAGCGGAAAGTATCTGCCTTTCAAATTGGATGTCATTAACAGCGTCGAATGATTTTTGAAGAGCTGAACAAGGTGGTGAATGTTCAGAGAACCGTGAGAAAACTGAGACCAAAAATTTTTCAAAAATCATTGTTTATCTCTTAACATAATTCATGGAGCAAAAACCACAGTTAAATAATTCCTCCTGAATTCTAAAAACTGATATTTAACCTCTATGAATTTATAGTAATTTCTACATTTTGTACTGAATCTAATTTCCTGCGATTGAAAATTTCCTGGTAAGGAAACATAATTTCGTATTATGTTTTAAAGGATTTGTGCGTAAAATGACCGTGAACGCGATTATCTCGTAATACTTTCGTATTTTATTTTAGATTTAAGTATGATGGTCCGGGACCTGGGTTTAATATGACGTTCGGCCATTTACTTTCCTCCATAAATGTTGTCGTGAATCTCTCTCAAATGATGAAATCATTCTAAATACGTTTTAGCTAATGAATATACGATTTAATTGGGCGCTGGTAAAACTCAGGGCCTCGTATCTTAGCTATCCGGCCTTTCCGCATTGCTGATTGTGTCAATTTATATTACGAACCCATAATGGTTGTTCATTCAAAATGACCTCTGGAGAAAAATTTTATTATCTCTGTCGATTTTAGTTAGAGAAAAATTTCAAATGGCACCTGTAGCCCCACTGACTTACTTTTATTAGTAACTAGCCGGCCACCCGGCTTTGTTCGGTAAGGATAGTACCATAGAGTAAGTATATTCTTACTAAATAGTAAATATATACTTACTCTATGATAGTACCCAGAGAAGGGGAAACTTTGAACTCGGGATTCGTGGTCATATTGGCCTCACAATGGGAAAATATGAAGTAACGTTAGAAGGAACTCAATTTGCCGGAGAGCTCGGTTAAAGGGACCGCAAGGTTATTCCTGGGCCATTTGCCGGTGAGCGGTGAAGTTGCGAGAAAGGGCAGTATTGGAACTGGAGGTCCCCATATCGGCCTTCGCACAGTGTGCGCGCAGTGATACGCGATCGTACGAACATGGCAGACTGAATGGGGATGTTATCGGAAGGTGGGAGTGTAAGCAGAAAGTAAGGAATGGGTGCTAGGTGGCGCTGAGCGCTATTACACGGTTCGGCCATGAGAAAACGACGCGAAGGACGTGTCGGACGCAACCGAAAGTGGAAACAAGGGGTTCGCGAGAATGAGATGCACCTATGTACTAAGTTTGGTCGCGATACATGCAGCCGTATGAAAATGCATAGCGGACGGACAAGCAGACCTTATCTTTTAGATATTTAGATAAAAGTTCGGAAATTCCGCACAGAGATAATCACTTGCCTCTTTCTGGACTCTGCCGGGAAAAAAATTACTTAGATTTTGCACTTACTGAGATACCAAGGCATATTTTGAATACTGGGGCTGTATTTGGTATTCTTAGATCGCATGCAGGTCTAGGCAAATGGCTTTTCCCCGCTGGAGTTTCTGCTCTTCGAGTACATCCGAGGTGACTTGGCAGATGGCAGTTTAGTTTATATTGATATATTAGTTGGTCAGACTCATCAGAAATAAGTCACAATAATATACTAAATTCGTCTTCACATTATATTCCTTCTATGTTAATACACGTAATAGCATTATAACAGAGCTGTGTTCTTCAGTGATTGTCTGAGGGAAGCCAGAAGATCGCTCCGCCGGAAGTGCCTGTTTTAATCTGCTCTGAATTACTTAATGGACTGAATTTTATCAGTACCGTGCCTTGGAAGTACACGAGAGTATTAAATTTCAAGTGTATTGAATTTGAATTTCACCTCCTTCAAAAAACAAGCGTCTTTGGGGCGAGGAGTTTGCGATTTTTACCACAAATTACCTGCACACGGGTTTAAATCACCTACGAAATAATAATCTACGAAATAATTAACCAATAATTTCAGTTTATGCAGTTGTGTGTGTGGGCCTTCTCGCAAGCCAATGTAGCATAATGGAATGCGGAAATATAAATATGAAAATTTAGTATACAAAGGCTGATACACCGCTCTGGAGCAGTCGAAAAAGATCTTGCGCTTCGATGCCC
Organism: Ischnura elegans; assembly: GCF_921293095.1. Lineage (NCBI taxonomy): Eukaryota > Metazoa > Arthropoda > Insecta > Odonata > Coenagrionidae > Ischnura > Ischnura elegans. Next base: position 94,045,655 of record NC_060248.1, on the reverse strand, counting down.
CCACAAATTAGCTTCTTCGGTTCTCCTCTGGCTGCTTTTAGAAAGAGATTTCTGCCTAACAACTACTCTTCCACAACGGCAATTTCGGCTTCACTTTAGTTTTTCAAGCTTGAGGGCGGTTTGCGAGGATTTTAGTTGGCTACAACTGGTATGGTATTTTGAGGAGGCAACGGACAGCTGAGGTCATTCGCGCCATGTGAAAAGAGTAGGGAGAGAGGGGTGGAGGGAAACCTGGCGCCGGAAGTAGCATACTCCAAACGAAAGGTGCCAAGGAGACTACAGGTTAACGTTCCATCCGACGGAAGGAGTGCTGCACTTGAAATGCCCTTCATAAGTCACTCAAGCAGGGATCTGAAAAATCTCTTCCAGCGCAGATATTTGAACCCGAACCGACTGGGTGGGAAACCGGCACACTAGCCACAACACCAACCCTATCCCTTCGGCTGCAACAATATTCGATAACTAGACCCTGAGGTCTGTAGTTCAGGAACCCATTAAAACCCAGGCCTTCACGTTGCCGTTGTATATTCAAATGACGATATTTTCAATAATTTACTCGACGGAAAGAACTTTATTACCCGTAGAAGCAACTCATAAACACTGATTTTGCACGATTTATTTTCTCCGTGCGTTTGTGACATCATAATAGTATAAAAATTACATTAACAACCTACGATGACTGCCACATTCGGGGTTCCAGCCGAGTTTGTCGTTTTTGATTGACAAAAGTTGCAAAAGCTATCCTACTTCCGTCTTCGGATCCCGGCCGAAGAAACATACGCACGAGTTAATAACCTACATTTGAGGATAAATGAACTTAATTCTACCTCAAGTAAATTGGTATCCTAGACTTCTTCATCGTGATACTAGGAAAATGTTATGCATTACTCTTACCTTAGGTATTTCTTCTGTGCCTACCTACTTCACGACCGTTGGTACGAAGAATATAGGCTTTAAACTATATTGGGCGCTCAAGTTACACCAACGAGTTATTTTTTGCCTTCGCATTTTACATTTTTATACTGTTTTCAATGGGACAGTGTTTATACCCGAAGTGGAATTTATATGTTGCACGCCATACAACCACTTCAGTTGTCCAGCTGGATGTGTTTTCTACCTATCATAAAGTCGTGAAATAGTTACACGCTATATGTGAATCTCTATCGCTTTATTCTACCAGTAATATCTCAGTGAAATTTAATACCTCATTCACTTGCTAATTGTGTAATATCTGGATTATCCCAGGGAAGGACATAAAATTAAGTCCCAGGAAAAATCCGCATAAGCACATTACCTTTTCTCGCTATCTTCGCGATGAAATGTTAAAATTTATTGATTTTGGAAAGGTGACATAGTTATTTTTGGTCTAAAACTGGAATTTTTATGTTTTTTGAAACTCGTTTTTTTATTATTCAAAATATAGCCATTTGCAATGCTTTGATTTTCGGCATTAGTTTTTCAGCATGCGTCTCATTATTTGCTTTATTTTTTGGTCCATAATCATTTCATCGTGTTTGCCTTTTAAACCGAAGCCATTTCGTTCAAATATATTTTTGCTTTTCTCGCCTCGCTTTATGGGTATAGTCTGAGATCAGTAAAATTCTTTTATTTGTTGATATTTGCTACGGAAATGTACATCAGTAGCCGTTTAATTTTGAATACGATTAGTCAATTTCGGCACACGTTGAGGTGAAAACGAAATGTGATATTTTACAAAGCTTTGAATGTTTCCATTTGCCCATCCGCAGAAGAATAAAATCTCAAACGACCCGTTTAAATCCGATTTTTCACGGCGGCTTATCGAGAGAGAGAGAGAGAACAAATTGGCTTCTTCAGGCAGGTGGGCACGCACTTGATCTTCAGGGGCCCGTGATTCCGGAGGCATCCCAATTACGAAAAGGCTCTCGCGCTAATAGACGCAACAAAGACAACGCAATCGCCCGAGGCACGGGCCTTAGCTGGCCACCATCGACCGGTCTAGACGACGCGTCGTGAACCTCTCTGTGTGGCCAAAGGCGGTCATTTCGCCAGGGTGACCTTTGATCTCAATTGCGGTGGGGATTACACGGCCTGTGCCCTTTGGCCGAACGAATGCTCACTTTGCGAGCGACGTTCCCCTTGTCCTTCCCTGGCGAGTGCAAATAAGGATGGTGCCTGGAGGAGCGGCCAGACTGGGAGGAGGGGGTGTTGGGAAGGTGGATTGGGTTGAAAAGATGGCTCTACGGCGTCCTCTTTCTCTCCCGCACTCACCCTAATGACTATGAGCCAACGTGACATTTCGGTGATCGATGCTGTCTTATTTTCCTGGTGCACGCTCACCGTGCAAGTATTGTCCGATGCACCCGCTTGCGGTGGAGTATTCAGAGATATTTTAGGTGTCAAACCACTCGTGACCCAGGTAGCGAAAATGCTTTATCGATCGAGTTTTATTTTAAGATTAAATTTTGATGCCAAAAAACGAGGTCATTATCGAAAGTATTTGGAAATTTTTGCCTCTCTTTACTTTACGTTATTATTTTTTAAATGTCTTTTAATTCTTTGTGCATAACTTATGCTCCGGCTCTTGTCGAATGCGGAGTATGTTAGGCATTTTTTATTATATTTAATTAGGGGTCATTAGTATCACAACGAAGAACCATTCTAACCATTTTCTTAAGCGAGCATTACGTTTCATAAAAATTTCTCTTTCTGGGGTCATTTTCCGTCTTCACAACCGCCTGAGGTCACCAAAGCATTCAGCTCACCGAAATATTGCACGGTTACACAATTAGCGGTTGTATAGCATCTCAAGCAATACTATTTCCCTGTCCATTGGTATGTGAATCATTTCATTGCTTCGGAAATATAGGAATGGTCATGGTTCAAAAATGCCTTGATAAACATCGATTTTTTATCAGTAGCGGATACAGAAAAAAATGAATGGGGGGGCGCAAAATATATTTTGAGCTTCCTTCACTTTTATAGTAATGAAAACGTATCAAGTCAAATGCAAAGTTTCAAAAAGTTTTATTTTAACTGATTATACGTATATACAAGACGCCATCTTATGATATAAAGTAGTTACAATTACTGCAATGTTAGGCTATGCTGGCGGACCCGCAAGGGAAGGGGGGCGCATGCCCCCTTCTCCCCCCACTGTAACCTTCACTGTTTGTTATTGAAATAGGTGCTATCTTGCGGCGAATATAATTTATCGCGTTTCATAGGTTGACTTCTTACCGGTAAAATCCGGGATACTCGGATAATTATGGTCTTCTGGAAGAACTCTGGGAATGTGGTGAGTGCCTTGGAAAAATCGGTTTTTGGTCATGCAGCGTCTGTTGAAAATCATCCGTATGCGTTGAATTATTGTGATGCACCCAAGGCAACAATTGGAATAAATTTGCTTACGTTTTTGCTCCAATCATCCCAGCTAGAGAACTCCCTTGGAATTCTTTGACTGGGAACTTCTTATCTTCACGTATTCATTTACCTACAACTCTTATTTGAAAACTGGTCAGCAAAAACATTTCATGTGCCAAGCTTCAGTTCTATTTTATACATGGGCTATTTTACTGTCATGCTCAACACATATAAGGTTGGAATATTTTGTGGGTTTTTGTGAGGGGAGTCCACCATATTATTATTAATAAATATTGGGGTAATTTTGTGCTGCTAATTCGTTGTGTTTTATATGAGTTTTGAGTGGAAGCTTTTGAGAGTAAATTGAAGCTTCCTTAAACCTCATCTAATTGGAGTAACCCACATGCGTAGATAAGTTTCTGCCATTTCAATATGAGACGCTCATGATTATAATTACTTGACCGCTATTGTTTTGGTCAGTAATTGCTACCCCATAGGGTTGCGATAAATTTGCCTTGGACCGAGAACCTAGGCAAAGTTCATATTTATTTCCTGGCTAAAATTGCATTTTATATCATGCTATGATCGCTGGAATCAAATCTGCTTGTTTTTTTTCGTGCTTTACAAAATGCGCAGCCTATGCTCTCCACTGATAATGAGTGTCCCAAGTGTCGTTATGATGATTATTTCCTTTTTCTATTTCATTAGCCCATTCTTCACCTCATCTTTTATGTTTTATGGCAATTTATATATGAGCTCGTGCCATGGCAATCACTGCATTTTTAACCAACCTTTTGTTCATTTATTATAATTTTATTTCGGCTATTTAACTCTTTCTTACGCAAATTATTTTTTGCGCCTCTTTTTTTTACGGCAAATGGTCAAATTGGTACGCATTCCATCCAATGAAGCACCATTTAAATGCCGTATAATATTCCGATTACCGAGTGGAAGAGGAGAAATCCTGCACGAAAAATGATGCAAGTGATGTCGAATCATAAATTTGTTATTTTTCCTAAAATCTGTGCCGTCATCTATTAATGCTTACTCGTCTTAAACGTACACAAGCGCAAAGCTAAAATGTCATGCAAATTAAGAAGAATCAAGGCAGCTTTTGAAAAACCCCGAAAATTGAACGGAATGAATATCATTGTTTTTCATCTGCATCACATCTCGGCGTGCTGTTTTTGATCGTTTATTTTCGCATCGTTAAATAATATTACGCCCTCGTTTTCTCTGAGCGAGAGTAAAAATAAATCGCGTGAAATACTGCGAGTCACCGTGTGCCCTTCATTTTTTTTTCAGAGTCCATCTTCTCGCCCACCTCATCAAGTCCCATCCCATGCCAATGCGCGAAACTGGGTTGGTCGCGCAATTATGACTTTCCCCGGCCTTTCAAGACTGTTATTTGCATTCAATCCGCTGTAACCAGGAATAAACATGTGGACTGTGGAGCAATCTTTTTGGAGGGATAAGATTGAACTGGAAATTCTTCCATGAAGAGGATTAAAGTGGGATTACAATCCTAAGTAGAAAATTTTAAATTATATCAACATCTTTGCGGGTCGTAAAAAATGAGATGCCGGTCAGAGCATAAAGCAAACTTTAGTCCGCCTTTTGGTGACCACTGCTAAATTATATAAACAGTATTTTATTTTTTATTTTCATTTATATTTTATTTTGTTTATTTCACACACCACCGAAAACAGCACTGTTCGGCCTTTACATCGGGGTTGATAATATTTAACAATCACAAACATCCATGCCCTAGATAAGGGTAACTTACCCAGGCGGGACTCGGACCCACGACATTCGGATAGGCAGGCGAGGACTTTACCCCGCCGCCACCGAGGCCGGCGTATTAATTTGTTGAAATACTGATGGAATTAAAATATTCCTGTATCGATGAAACTACTCCAAATTATTAAATAGATATCATCGAAAACTATTTGTAATTGAAACGCCATCCATCTTCCTCATATTTTGATTGACAGGAAAATAATTCTGCTCTGTGACTGTGGATGATGTTTAATACTTCAGGTGTTGAGTGAATTTTAGTCAGTCTTGGAGAGGCGATGAGAGATGGCTAAGAGTCTCAAATAAGGACGTTTTTGAGTTGTTTGCTGAGGATCACATGAGATGGTGCTTACATACTTGAGTGGGCGTGGGATGGTCCTCTGGAAAAGGGTGGATTGTTTTCCTTAAGAGGGAGATAATAAAAGTGAAAGGAAGAGGGAATGAGCCGTGGAGTATCGACAATCCCCAAGGGACAATCCCAACTTACCTTCTCAAACGACCCCATTCCAGGAGATTGGGATGAACAGGTGAAGAAAATATTATTTTTAGAATGAAGAAGAAAAAATAAATGCGTAAAAACAAATCAACAAGAAAAGATGGAATGCTACCTCTTTTGGAATATGTATAATGTATATTATATTTTTAGCATAACATTTTTGTAGCATGTTACATTGACAGCAAAATCAGAGGTTTTTCTACATTTATTCAATTTGAACTCACCGATGACGAATTCAAAACCTCAAAATCTTTTATCCTAGTTACTTCCAGCTTTTTCTTCTAAAAAAAAATTTTCTGATGTTTCAGCAAATCGGTCCAGCCAAGCACATTGCCAAACCTTTTCCTTTAATTTGTGTCTTACGTTTTTTACATTCTTCGAACGTATTTCGTCGTCTCTAAATAGTCTTTCGCAATCTGATCCACTCTTTAAATGGGAGAAACATATCTATTCTATTTCTACGACAGGGATTTCCTTTTTTTAATTTCTTACCTCGACTTTGAATCATTGACCACCTCGGTCACGTAACCTTATTTCTCTGCTGAATGTGGGTATAAGTTTGGTTTTCTGCGCATGACTTGGTTGGACTGCAGTCAGTAGATCTAGTCTTGTTCTATTTGAATTCTTTTTGCTGAAGTTAAATACATATTTCATCAACGTATTGCATTTTGTTTTCACTTATCATGATTATTCATTATGTACTTCAATTATGTCGCCACTTTATGTTTTAGATTCAAAAATCATGCGAAAATTAAAAGAATGTCTATATCTCCTTGAGCGCAGCTACTCGTAATGTGTTTAGAAACTGCTAATAGCGGCTACATTCAGATGTGTTGCCGCTACAAGCTGTTTTTCACCATTCACGTCCGTTATTTGTCAGTCCACCATTCCGATGCCACAGGATGAGAACCAGAAAAGAACATTGACCATTGACCGCGGAAATGCATCAATAAATCTATTTTAATATTTCTTCCAATTCGTTTCAACTTTCGAATGTTTTATCGCGGAGACCGTAAATTGAAATGCCAACCTCTAAGTTAAAATGTCGGTTTTCCTCAAACGCCAAAACGGGAACCGAGCAAGGCAGATCATGCCTCTTTCGTTCAGTGGAGAATCATCTCCTTTCACTCTCTTACACTAAGTCGGTTGACTCTTATCTCAAGATGTCCTCCATGACGATTCTATTTCGAAACGCTCCGTGGATGCAATTTGGAGAAGAACTTGAAGTCAATCTTTCCTCATAATCACGAGCCTTACCTCCCAAAAATTAAAAAAAAGGAAGACAAACTGGTTCCAAGGCATAACACCCCTTCCTTCGCAAATATTTTTCGCGGGACATCTGCTTTCGAGAATGCGAGTGGCGGTGGAGGGTTTTCTTTTAAGATTGTTTTTTTTAATGGAGAGGGAAAGATGGAGGCACGCGCTACCTTTTGGCTGTTGAGGGGTGGGAGAACGCCGGGCAAAAAGCAATCGCGGGGACGCCTTAAACCCACCATTCACCTATGCAAAGCGATGGCATTTCTCGCTATCCTTCGCAGAATAAAAATGTTCGACATTTCTATTCTTTGGGCGTTCACACTCTCTGATCACGCACTTGCCCGAAAATACTGTAATGTGCCATAACATGGCGAAACTTTCAATGTTGGAAGTGAAGGTGGGGCTATTCGAACAAAACTGAACGCGAATAAATTGTTGGTATTGGTGACGTAACTATGGGGGGAAGAGGGGATAGATCCCCCCCCCCCCCCCCAAAGCCTCATCAGACAAACAAAAAATTTTTTTAAAGCTATTGTCTATTTTTGACTAATAATAACTGCATCTGCTTAAAGCTAAATTTATGGTAGACAAAATGATGTAAAATGTATTTCCAGGCAGGTCATTTCACAAACATTTTCCCAGGACCCCCGTTGCCTGAGGGGGGGTCCTCCTCTCATTCCCCTCCTTCCCCCCAAAGCATATTCCTAGTTATACCACTTGTCGGCATTTTCAAAAAGATATTAAAAACATTCATATTTTTTTCTTAGAAATGCAGTTGCAGAAATTCAGTCTACATAGATGTACACATGTATAGAAGGTTTCCTGGAACAGATATTTTGTTCTTTTTTTTTTGCCCTTGAGTTTTAAAGATAAAATAGCCATTGTAAATCTCTCTTTTACAAGTGCGTTATTTTTCTAAGAAATTTATTTTTTATTATAAAACGATAAATTACTCTTGTTTTCCTTTATTTTCTAATGAGAGATGGAGATTTCCGTCTGTCCTTTGAATTTTGCCTACCCTGCTTGATTTCTGATCTCGTCAGTGGATGATTATTTTTTGTTTGATGAATTTCGATTGATGCGTAGGTGGTTCTACATCTACATAATACCCTGCGAGCCACCTCTAGAGTGTTTGGCAGGGGTTCATCAATAACCAGCATGCAGCATGCAATTGGACTCCCACATGCACACCACACGGTCCAAAAAACGTCACCTATACTAAGAAATTATACTACCATATGCTGTTAGAAATAATAATAAAATTAAGAAACATGCATTAAGTTTTACATAGGTTAGCAGGCTACACTACAAGTCATGCAATCTATTTATGAGTTCTATCGCTGCCGTTATAATCTCATATTAAAAAAGAGATTATAACTTCTCTAAAGAAAGAGATTATAATTTCTAAGGATATAATCTCTTAGAAAAAAAGAGATTCGGAATCTGTCTGTTCTACAATCTATCTCTCTTATTTTATTTATATGATCTGATCTTCCATAGTATGCTGGCGTCCGTAAGATATGGTTTACTTCGTTAGAGATAACTTCGTTAGGTGGTTGGGGGATTTAAATGCAGTACATCGTCTTTTGAACAGAATATTATGTTTTGGTCCATTTGGCGTCGTCTATTTTTAAAAGCACGTTTCATAACGTGAACACGAGCTTCTCTTCATATTCCATTTCCTCCCTTGAAAGGCGTATGTGACTTCTGCTTAAACAACTTTTCCAGGTAACTAAAACATGAAGAAATTCTATTGACATCGGTGAAAAAATGGATACCCAATATTAGTTTAAAGTGAGGGAATCCTACTGAACCTTTATTTTAATTTTATCAAGATCTCTTTTTTGCCTTTAAATATGTGTGGGCGTTCAAGACACATCAATTTCTTTACCAGTGGTTACATCATTACTATTCATAAATACGTGTTTCCAAATTCTATGGGGAATTACGGTAGGAAATGGTGCCAATTTTTAAGGAGGAGTTCCATTGTAGCAGCCGGAACGCAAATTGAACAATTTGGGAGAATTGCACTGAATCTGTGTCCTTCTTAACGTTATTTAATAAGCCTAGGAGCCTTAATTTTTAATCAATCCCATTGTAAAATTTATAAAAAATAGAGTAGCTAAAACTCATGCAAACATCACCAAGGTAGGTATTTAAAATGACGCAAAGGGCGCTTTGGTTTTCTTGAGGTGCATTTTTGTATGGAGTCAGTGTAAATTTTTATATTAACTGCTCGTGCACTTTAAAAACTATTGAAACCTTAATTTTTGTTCGAGCTGTAGAAACCGGCATGGATTATGATTCATACTGGCATAGCTATCTGTCATCTGTAGCTAGTGATGTTGAATGCAAATCCTATGAGAGCACTGGTGGTTTCTTGAATAATGTAAATTTGTTTAAAGGTTGTATTTTTTGTTCGTTGAATGTGAGGTCATTGAAGAAAGGTTGGGATGAAGTAAAAGTATTGCTCAATATGCTGAATAATAGGGGTCAGGTATTGGCATGTTTGTTGACTGAGGTCAATATAAAATCATCAGAAATGGGTCCTTACAACCTACTAGGTTTCAACTCTTTCCATAAACTGAGGGAAGAACGAAAGGGTGGAGGTATGATTGTCTATCTGAGGGAGGTCTTGCCTGCAACGGTAGTTGATTTCGAGTTGGACGAATGCGAGTCATTGATCTTGAAAATGGTTTATGATTCTAACACAGTGTTATTAGTATGTGTTTACAGACCACCACATTGTAAGAAGAAGGATTTCCTCATTAGTCTGGAATCCTTCCTCGAAGGTAGATCAGAAAACCAGATAATATTGATTGGTGACTTTAATTTGAATCTAAAATCGAAAAAAGATACTAATGTGGACGCATACAAAAATTTACTTGCATCCAATGGGCTCACTGCTTGTATCACAAAAAGCACTAGAATAGAAATAAAAAAACGTAAAGTGACAGCTTCATGCTTGGATCACATTAACGTTAAAGGTTTCCACTCAAAACTTGATGGTTTCATTATCAAAACAAAAATATCTGATCACTTTCCTGTTGGTGTTTTCATACACACAGATAAGAGCTTACCTGAAGATAAGGTTATGGGACAATCTACTCATCTTTGCGACCGGAGGGTAACACAATTAATAAACAGAATAAACTGGTCGACACTACTTACACTCAATGATTCTGACAGCATTTATCAGCAACTGTGCGAAAAGTTAAATCATGTTTATTCATTATCTAAAATCAGGCAACGGGAAAATATCGGTAATAATACATTTAAACTTCCGTGGATGAATAATGCTATTTATTCAGAAATACAGATAAGAGACACACTATTCAAAAAATACAAATCCAATACAACAAACAAAGTGCACAGAAATAATTACAGAACCCAAAGAAATAAGGTAACTTCCTTGATAAGGCGATCTAAAATCTCTTATGTTCGCTCTAATCTCGAAAGGAACAAAGACGACATTAGGAAGACTTGGCTACTGATCAATAGCCTTAGGGGTGTCACCAGTAAGAAAAGCATTGATATGCAAATAAAATCAAATTTTAAGAATATTAATTTAAACTATGTCTGCGAATCCTTTGCATCTCAATTCACTAATGACATACAAAAAATACTGCCCCAATGCTCACAACACATTCTCAACCCTGGTGCTAAAAAAATAATTCCATCTACCTTTTTATTGTTGCCAGCAACTCCAGCTGATATCCAAAGTATATTACAGCAATCAAAAAATAAATGCCCAGGGCACGATAATATAAGAATGATCGATCTCAGTTGTAAACATGACATCATTGCTGCAACAACCCACTGGATAAACAAAAGCATAACTGAAGGTAAATTACATAACGATTTAAAGTTAGCGGTAATCAGACCGATATATAAACAAGGAAAGAAAAACGACACAAACAATTATCGTCCCATTTCTATTCTACCCTCCTTGGATAAAGTCATAGAAAGATATTTTGCGGTACAATTAATTAACTTCATAGAAAAATTCAACATTATCACTAAACATCAATATGGGTACCAAAGAAATAAAAGTGCACGATCGCTTCTGGAGTACTTCAGTGAAGATGTACGGAAAAGCCTAAATAAGAACTGGTCCGTTCTCGCTGTATATATCGACTTCACTAAAGCTTTCGATACTATCGATATCAACATCCTTTTAAAAAAACTGGAACGATGTGGAATACGAGGAATACCGCTTACATGGTTAGAAAGCTATCTCACCAATAGGAAATTACTTGTAAAATTATTTGAACATAAGAGCACGATTAAATCTGTCACCTCTGGTGTGCCACAAGGCTCTATATTAGGGCCAATACTCTTCTGTATATATGTAAACGACATACCAGAATATATTAATCATTCTAAAATATATATGTATGCTGATGATATAGCGCTAGTTTCAATCAGCAAATCTTTTGAAATGGCTAAGGAAAAAATGCAACAGGATTTCTATGCGATACAGTGCTGGTGCCATGACAATAAATTAGTAATAAATGATAAGAAAACGGTAACCATGCAATTCCGAAATGCCAAGGCAACGAGAAAACTAATAAAATTAAGATTTCATACGCATTTATGCCTTCATACTGGTAACCCTGGCCATAAAAAGAGTAACTGTCATTTATATTCCTGTTCATTTATTTCCCAAGTCAACTCCTTTAGATATTTAGGATTGACCGTAGACGAAAATTTTGACTTCAGTGAGCATATTAATCACTTGTGTAATAGACTTAGATGTATTTTGTACCAACTATATTGTGTGAAATATACCTTACCAATTAAATTTAAAAAAATGTTGTACTTAAGTCTCGGTGAAGCAGTACTCAGATATGGTTTAACGATCTGGGGCTCCACAAATAAAACCCTGTTGAGAAAGGTGGAAAAAATCCAAAACAATATGGTATTACAATTGGATCCAAGAGAAAGAAATGTCTTTAAAATTTACAAAAATCTAAACATGCTTCCAATACGCGATTTATTACACTACATATTAATAACGGACAACTATTTTAACAATAGCTACAAAACTGTAAGAAATGTAACACACGATATAGGACTCCGAAGTACTAGAATATATAATGTACCTAGTTTCATCAACGCTCACGGGAAAAGAACCTTGGAACACGTAGTTCCTAAATTGTTTAATACGCTACCACAAAATTTGCAATCAATAGAAAATATTTCTCTACTAAAAACGCGTCTGAGACATTGGTTACTAGAGAAATATAATGATACCGATATATGAGAATTATGTTTGCTTATGTGATAATACATTTATTTCTTTGTCTTGTAGGTATGTTAAAAATATGTTATGTTATGTAAACATGTTAAAAATTTAATGACATTATACTACTAAAAATGTTAAACATTGTTTTGTTAAAAACTAATCAAAATTTATGGTTTAAACATGTATAAAGAAAGATACATATATTTTGTCTTTATTTTGTCACATATATAATTTCTTTCTTCCAATACGAGAAATATCTCAAATGCAAAAACGTTATATATTAAAAAAAAAATTTAATACATATATTCCTGTAATGTTAATGTGTATTTATGTATGTACTCTTGCTCCCTAATAATTTTATAATATGTTTTTGGCAATAGTGGAAACATTATTAGTGAGAATTCATGTTTGCTAATGTGATAATACATTTCTTTTCTTTTTTGCTTAAAGTTATAACCTTTTCTGCTACCATTTCTAATCTCTGCCATTAAATTTCTTATATTATAAAAAAGTCTATTGTTAAAACATTTTATTACATTATATTGCTAAAAATTTTAAACATTGTTTTGTTCAAAATTAACCTAAATTTATGGTTTATACATGTATAAAGAAAGATACATATACTTTGTCTTTATTTTGTCATATATATTTTTTCTTTCTTCCAATACAAGAAATAACTCCAATGCAATCACGTTATATATAAAAAAAAAATATTTGATACATATATTCCTGTAATGTTAATGTGTATTTATGTATGTACTCTTGCTTCCTAATAATTTTATAATATGTTTTTGGTAATAGTGGAAACATTATGAGATACACAATTTTAAAAGACAATGTACGACCACGAATAAAAAAAACTAATAGGCACCTGCTGACAAGCCTTGAAAGGCTTAGCGGGACCTAGACTTTTTTTTCACATTGTATTTTCTTGTAAATGACATTTCATCTTTGATTAATGTTATAAGTTTTTGTAAAATTTCTAATCTCTGCAATAAATATTATTATTATTATAAAAAAAAAAAAAAATATCGTTTTTGCATTTTTCAAGTTTGGGCGGAGTGCTGAATATCTGTGTGAGGGACTTAATGACGGGATCAGATAATAATACCTTTCCATAGCTCGCAATCGTTGTATGATGGCCTTACCGCTCCCATAGTCCTTTCTCTTATGCGACACACTCATGATCGTTTACATTTTCCTCATCCGTCTCGTAAAAAGGGGCCATAATGAAGGGCCCTCAGGTAAGAGGAAGAGCGATTTTTGGCGAAGCCTGTTTAGTATCCCCGAGGCATGTTAAAAGACAAACGTTTCTTAAGGCAGTCCGTTTGATTACGAAATACAATCCATCTCAGCCTGACTGTCACCTTTTTGTCAAGTTTTTGTGTAATAAGATGTAAGGAAAGATTTATGTGCTATTACGCAAGGAATATGCTACCGTAAGAGAAGGGTATTTCACGTCCCTAGCTTTTAAAACGTACTGGTCCTTTACAAGGAAAAGGGGACTCGGTATCAGCACTACTCCTTCGTGCGTTATATTGATTCTTTAAAACTAGCCTTGTAACCCTAATTGGTGAATGAAATTCTAAGGTATTCTAAATATTTTCTTTTAGTAACACGTTTAAATTAATGCTGTAGTATATTGTGGTGTTTAAGTACGCATATTTTGTCGAGGAGTTCGAAGATGAATCCAAACATAACAGGAATTTCTTCTCGATATAACTTTTGGGAAAATAGTGAAAATATGAGGAGTAAGGGTTACTGAGCAGATTTGGAGACAACAAGATATGATATATAGTTTAAATAAATAAGTATGGGATACCATATTCTTAGTGTGGACCACTTGCTGAGGAAGTTTCAAACATATTGATGAGAGGTTAGGAAATGGAAGGAGAGAGAAAAGGAAGAATTACATCTACATCTGCATAATACCCTGCGAGCCACCTCTAGGGTGTTTGGCAGGGGGTGATCAATCACCAGCATGCAGCATGCAATTGGACTCCAACATGCACACCACACAGTACAAAAAACGTCACGCATACTAGCAAATCATACTACTATATGCTGTTAGAAATAATAATAAAATTAAGAAACATGCATTAAGTTTTACAGAGGTTAGTTGGCTACACCACAAGTCATGATATCTATTTATGAGTTCTATCGCTGCCGTTATTATCTCTTATTGATCGTGGAAAAAATGACATTCTGAATCTGTCTGTTCTACAATCTATCTCTCTTATTTTATTTATATGATCTGATCTTCCGTAGTATGTTGGCGTCCGTAAGATATGGTTATCTTCGTCAGAAAAGACACTGCTTTTGAATTTATCTTAAAGGTTTAGTCTATTTTTCAATCTACGGTCCGACAGAGATTCCCATCCGAGTTTATCTAAGAGGTCAGTTTCACTAACAAGACTATCGTAACGGCCTTTCACATACCTGGCAGCTCTTCTTTGCACGCGTTCTAACTCTGTTATTAAGCCTTTTTCATGGGGGTCCCAAACACTGGCAGCGTATTCCAAATGTGGTCTAACGAGGGAAAAGTAGCTAATTTCTCTCACTTTGTCGTCACACTCTCCTAATATTCTTTTAACAAAGCCTATTTTACGATTAGCTTGACTGGTTATTTCTCGAATATGTTTATTCCACTATAGAGCATAATTGAGTCTAACTCCTAGATATTTCACGGATTCAACAGCCTCTAATTGGGTACCCAGAATTATATAGCTACGTTTTAGGGAGTTATTCATCTTCCAGAAATTCATTACGACGCATTTTTTTTCAAATTTAATTCTAACTGCCAAGCATCGCACCACGCTTGGATAGCAGCAAGGTCATTCGTTATTTCATCTATATCTTTGCTCGAACGAATTTCTCTATAAACTACAGCGTCGTCTGCAACTACTTCGACACTTGAGAAGGGTAAGTGACTGGGTCTCAGAAGCTTCAGCGCGAGTGCATGTTTTGCCATGGTAGGCCGTTGAAATAACTTTTCGACATTGATTCGCTGAAATAACTCAGACATAATTCCTGGAAGAAGGGAAATTTTTTGGCCGTTCGGAAAAAAGTGAGTGGACCAAATAAGCGATGGTAAATCCATGAGCTAGAGATACTTGAAGAATACCGTGTCTTACGAATCATTCACTTGACGTAAACATGACAATTGCTTTGAGTGTAATGAGTTATATTAATATACTATAAATAAAAAGGAGAAATTTATTATCAACTCAATGATTTTATACCCTACGTAAGGAAATGGACCTAAATATTTATTCATTCCATCAAAGACTTCGCTAGATATTTTCAACCTCGCCTAAAATTCATTATTTGCTGCTTGGAATACCTGACGAAAGGTATCATCATTACGATAATTGCTGGAACTAATTTAGAGGGAAGTGGAATAATTGAAGGAGGTATTCATGGAGTTTATTGAAGCATACTAATGTTTGAGACTTGCAGTACCCACACATTAATGGTCAGGGCAAGAATCACTCGTACGCAAGGGTTCCGACCCGCTATTCTCAAGAAAGCGAACAACAATCAGAGCAGATGATTCGGATTTTGTCTGTGAAAGTATTCCGGCTTCTTTCCATACTGCGAATCACTTAGTTCCTCACTTCCTCATCGCGATGCAGCGGGATGTTACAGATTAGTATCTTCTCCACTAGAATGCACAAGTCAATCACAACCTGAAAAGCAAGTGAAACTAACTCCTTGTTTGCGGAAACTCGGCTATACTAAATTGTACGGTATTTGTAGGAAGTGATCGACAGCTGAGGTCATTTGCACCATGAGGGAAGGGTATGGAAGGAAGGGTGGAGAGAAACCCGGCGTCGAAACCCGGATTTACCATCACTAATTATTTCTCAAAATGCTAAGTATGCATAACAACTGATAACACAGCGAGAAATACCTACAACGATGAATAGGATTTTAATGATGTGTTTTAATGAATTTACTATGATGGATTAACACTAAAATTCCTTTAAAAACCTTTCCAAGGGTTTTTACGAAAAAGAATATATGGATAGATGGCCATGAAGCTCGTCTTTACAGTTGAATAAGTGTAGTTAACATGGGTATTTTTTGCTGTGTTATCAGTTGTTATGCATACTCAGCATTTTCAGATATTATTATAATTATAATTAGTTGTGGCGGGTACGAGCCTTGGAGGTCGAACAGGGCGACCTTCAACCCGGGGTGTCGGCCGACGTGTGTATGTAAATACGGCGGGCTGACGGCGGAGCTGGGGAGTTGCCGTGATGCACTGTTACGAGATTGTTACTCTGTTTTTCGCTCTCTGCAATAAACCGAGTTCTCAGATGGAATTCCTATAAGTTATTACGCCCGTCAGCACATTAGTGATGGTTAACTTGATGATGGCTAATTGATCAATTGAGAATAATTACGGAAAAAATAATCATTCTGATTTTTAACTGTAGTGGCCCACTAAATCATAGCTATATCTTCTTTAAATTTTATTTTTGGATATACTAATGGGTGCCTATCAATTATACGTCTTATAAGTGCACGAAACAGCCAAAATATAAAAGAGTTTGTTAATGTGTCTGTTTATCCATGAAGGATTAATAGAAATTGATTCAGATAAACTCTTGATTCAACACACTTTGGATCTTTTCCTTTAAATTTATGACTCTCACATAGGTAAATGGACTTAAGTTTTGTACAATAAAATTTATATACGGATATATTTTTAGAAACTTGCGTACGTCGTGTAAACATTACACGGAAGAATTGACAAAAAAGTAGACATTGTAGAACTTTCGGGAGAAGAATTACCTCAACTTTTACCTTGTGCAAGGGGGCTCGGGTTGGTGTGGTGTATATAGCGTTGGCTTCCCACACCCTGAGTTCGGGTTAAAATCACGGCGATAGAAGGCGATTTGCAGAGACTGCCCGAACCCTGCTTGAAGGTTGTGTGGAGGACATTTCAAACGCATCATTCCGTCCGTCGGATGAGACGCTAAGTCGTGGTCTCTTTGCGTCTTTCTTTCAGAGCAGGCTAATAACGACGCTGGGTTTCTCTCTACCTTTCCATTCCGGTGGCATAACTATAGGGAGGATGAGGGGATAGATCCCCCCCAAAAGCCTCACAAAAATAATAAAAAATATTAAAACTTTTTTCTAATTTTGATACATAATTACTGCATCTGCTTAAAGTTAAATTTTAAGAGCCTAAATGATGAAAAAATTATTTACAGGCACGTTATTTTCCCGGAACCCCCGTTGCCTGGGGTGAGGGTCCACTCCTGTGCCCCTCCATTCCCCCCAAAGCATATTCCTAGTTAAGCCGCTGCTTCCTTCCATACCCTTCCCTCATGGTGCAAATAAATAAACTTTATTGGCTCTAGGAATCCTTTCCTTTGGAGCCTAAATAAATACATAATCATAAACACTCAGACTGAGAAGGTTAACATAAAAAAGAGGAAATAATGAAACACTCACCCAACCAACTCAAGCGACCACCTTTATACAGATTTCCAAAAACATGAAAAAAAATCAAAAACCATAAAAAAAACATCCAAAGCCATAAATTGCAAGTTGCGGACGCTTATATAATTCAGGTATCATAATAAGCTCTTATAAAAAAAAATTTTTTTTAATACCAGCCTTTATATTTAGATTACAGGGGATGAGCAACGTTTATATAGGACACAAAGCAAAAAAACTCAGTGACCCCGAAAAACCAAAAGTGACGTATTAAAAAAGTCACTATATTTATTAAATTTTCAGTGAATGGTAAGCCCCCTATGTTTCAAAATGCCACCCCTATGCTTTTAAATTCCTACTATGTGGATATGCCTTAAGTGGATAACTTTTACTGTGGTCGCAAAACACGAAAATCGACCATTTGGAACTTCTTAGATCAAAAACATGTTTTGGGGGGCTATAGGTTGACTGGGGGGTGGTTAAAGGGGGGTTGGAGAGAAAAAGTTATATTTTCATGCATTGTCATCGGAAATGAAGAAGTGTGCAAAATTTCAGCGTTTTTGCTTCACAGGAAGTGAGTCAAATTTGAGTTACAAGATTTGTACCAGACAAACAGACAAACAAACAGACAAACAGACAGGTTGGTGAGTTGATATAAAGGCTGGAAAAAAATAAAAAGAAAACAAAGGCTTTTTGAAATTATTGATTGTTGAGATATTTTTTAACTCTTGAGGAATCGAATTGCATACATGACATGAATTAATATAAAATGAATTTTGGCAAATGACCTTAGCTGTCGGTCACCTCCTCCAAATACCGTGCAATTCCTCGTACAAGTCTCCTCAGTGAAAGGCACGCGTTGCTCTGCGCAATTTGAAAATTAGAATCGCACGATTGGTAGAATTTAACACGCCGCTATTGGTTTCACGCGTCTTTTATCAAAGTTAACTTTTTGGAGAAAGCCTAGAGCAAGCGATGTATCAAATTACCCCAGCATCAAAAAAAAAAGTAAGGTCTGCCTATTCAAGTCCACCCACCACTCTGCTTGGAACCTTTTTTTCCATGCTTCGAATAGGCAAGAACGTCATCGATGAAAAGAAAAATTGCCCCGTAGAAAGTTTTAAGTCTCACTTTAGTTTTCTTTTTTTATTTCATTTGAAATTCCCAAACTGACGTGAAACACGGGTCCCCGGGACGTTTTGACCGCGTGATCGAGGGGAAATCGATGGGAACGTATTCATAAGCACAGCCTCGAAGATGACCGCAGAGGTGGTTTTTTGGAGAAACGGAAAACCAGCCTCGGAACCGGATCGAGAAATTTAGCAGCTCGCTCGCCCGGCTTATAATGATACAAGGCTTCACTAATCCGCATTATCTCTTAATTCGGATGACACCACTTCCGCTAGAACCAACTCGCACCTTCCATGATTTCTCCTGGGGGAGGGGAAGGAATCATTTCCAATCTCGCTATCTCCGAAAACTAGTCTCTCTCCGCGGCCAAAAATTTAGAAGAATCAATTTTGAAAGGGAAAACGGAAAGTATAGAAACCGGCGGAATTTTTTTAAAAGCAAAAAGCACTGCACTTGTCTTAATTATGTGCATTATATTCACTTTTAAAAAGCTAGATTCTTGTATCAATATGAGGGTTGATAATTAAGTTATAAAAATCACTCTAAAGACTGGAATGAAATTATATTGGGCACAGCTAAACAGAGACTCATAGAATACCTAACCCACACGCAAAATAGATATGTATAGATATTTTTACATTGTCTTTCACCTATGAATATATGTATATCTAAGAGATGCCTATTAGACATCTATTAGATGTATCTCTGACTGTTTAAAATTATTAGATGTGCAGGTGACGAGGGGCGATTTTGGATGCATCTCCGAAAGTGTGTTTTAAAACGCGATTCATGAGAGAGAGTTTGAGGGTTCTAGGTGAACCCTTCGAAGGATACAACGCACCGGGGCCGGGAACCAAGCCAGTGGCTCATAGGCCAAGACACCCGGGGAGGGGAAGGATAAACGACAGAGGCGCCTGCCGCGATTCATGAGCTATGGAAAGTGTTTAACTTTTGATAAAGGGACGAATTTTTTGGTTCCTTACTCGAGCGATGGCGGACTTAAAAAAGTTTGCGACGCACAAAACGATGTCTGGCGACAATGCCAACTATATCAATATATATTGTCTATTTTCATCTGTGAATAGATGTATATCTTGTTAGACATCTATTAGGTAAAGTGTAAACATCTAATAGATATCTACATATAGATAAATAGTTATCTAATAGACATCTACCGTAGATATCTATTAGACATGCTGCTGTTTTGAAAAAAAAATTAATTGATTTTACCCGGAGGTTGGTGTCAGTGAATTAGGTTTGACTTCACGTCCGACAAAGTCATAGGTGTGTGAATTTCACACATCCATGGTGGGGGAACGCGCAGTTCTTTTCCTTGGTACTCTTCACAATTCCAAGATTTTAATGTAGGTTGCTCCAAAGCTTCTCATATGAAGGGATTCTTCGGGAGATAATAGCTGTGAAGGATTCATTCGATTAGTAGCCCAACGCCGTCAGCTTGGTGTATAAACTTAAATTTATTATGTTTTTTTTTAATTGCGAGGCCAAATTTCGTATGATACACAGTAAATTTTATTTCCTAAATGAGTCGTTTCCGGCAATTTTCTCAAAATGTTCAATGGATAAACAATTTTTTACAGTAGTTAGATGCAAATTCAAGTGTTTTTACGTTGCTGACATGTGCTCCAAATAGTTTGTGCCACTCATTTCAATTTCATTTAAATATGGTCTCAAAGGATACCATTTCAATTCAGCATAAAATCACTGATTCGGTATCTAATGGTGTAGGAATTCAAGGGATGAGACTAGCGTCGAATTCTTAGAATCAAGATCAAAATCATACATAGATAGGTGTAGATGGGCCAAGAACTCTGCAGGGACAAGTTTGGTGAAATATTGATGGGATTTTAAAAGTAAGTAAATTGGCAGAATTATAATTTAAAAATAACACTGGTGAAAAAATATTTTGATGTAATGAGAATGCATGTGATTGACTTTTGATTTGATATCTGAATTTATCCGAAAATTCAAAATCTGTTCTCGGTAGAATGCCGAATGATCCAACTCTCTTAAACTAAGAACTTATCCTTGGATAAATGCTCGTTCAAGTAAGACTTGAAATCGTCGTATCTTATGTAGTTATTCATGTATTCTTTAACATTTCCTCTACTGGTAGATTTTGATTTTCATGATCAATAATCGCTGTTTGTCTTTAATCCTATTTTTGTTGTTGGTAGTCGTGGTGTAAATTAATTTTGGTGATGTAAAACTGATATTGGTTGAGGATTTTTATTTGAAAATACCTCCTTACTCTTGGAGATTTACATTGCTTACTGAAGCATATGATATAAAATCTATCGCTCTCATATACCGATAATTCATGATCATCCGCAGTAAATAAAATGAATCTTCAAAGTTTGAGGCAGCTCTCTAATATCACTTGTCCACACTAACCTATTGCTTGAATCGCTAGTGAGTGCGATTAAATATCATACAGAAAAAGTTGGTGTTACGTATGGATGAAGATCGCCCAGAATTTGACCATGTACCTATTTCAGTATGCCAAAATATTTAGGACGTTCAATTTGAAATCACATATTTTCTTCTTTTAAAGAGAAATCAGAGTGATCGAATAGGACCACAAAAAATTCAAACTATTTTAGAAGCGTTGGCGCTCTTCATTTATACAGACAGGTTAATGATGACATACTACCTGTTATCGCAATGAAATTATGACCCACCGCAGTTTCGCCTGGGGTGGATTGGGCCATATTGTTCCTTAATTTTTTTTTTACCGCTTTGGCGGGAACATTGATCACTTGTCACAATTCTCATCGAAAAAAAATCTCTAGTTATGAGGTCAAGCATATAAATACATTACGATATTTAGATCAGTCATATAAAACACTCGTAAAATTTTCATTTGCGATGCATTACTTAGCTCCATCTGAACATCATCCCGAAAAAACTTTTGCTTCACGTTGCTTGCCAGGCGAAAGTTAATTGAATGCGAGCGATTTTTAGCCAGTGGTTGCTTAACAGTAAATTGGAGGAAATTGTTTAAAAAGTAACAACTACCAAGGAGATGTCCTTCACAATATGATTTGAGCAATAAATGGGCGCTCTTATAAAATCTCTGAGTATTTCGGGTAGAAGCAAACATCTGCATGCGGTCACAGTCAAAGAATGCGGTCAGCGGACGATGAGGAAAGAGAATTCATTCCGGTTATCTCCGGCTGATACTGCTGCATGCCTACACCTATTCATTTCATGCGCACAATTGCGTACAATATAATATTCCCGTTTACTTAATGCACTCTACGTTGGATGTACCTACGGTGATGACTCTGCGACTGTTAATTTAATCAAATACTTTGTTTTAGGAAGTGTTTTATGATACGCGTTAGTTGTAAGGGGACCGTATGGGAGTGGATCTTTGGCTCATGAAAATGGAATGCACAATATTTATTTACCCATTTATCTAAAAAGCCAAAAATCCAAAAGTCCTTAATATGCATATCCCCATAGGCATAGATGGAGAATGAACTCGGAGAGAGGGAACAGGGAAGCGGTTAGCCACTTGTGGCGCCATCCATCATCTACTTTACGAACCAACCGCAGAATATCGCAACCGAAGAAGGATAGTAATCAGGGAGATTTTTCCAAGATAAAAACTGCACTAATGAGTCCTTCGAGAGTGGAGAGACCCGCTACTTTGGATAAAGGGAAGAATTATGCATCGTCTTATCGGTGTACGGTGGTTCATATTTTATATAGTTGTTTCTTCTGCAATATTTGGAGGCAGGAACCTGAGTTACTATTAATTCTGTATTCTGTCAATTCATCCATGATTTCTTAGCATATGAAGCATTACCTTACAAATTTATTGCTAGTAGCCACATATGTAATAACTCCAACTGAAGGCAATTCACATCTCTATAAAAAGAAAATGTGCCTTAAAGTTCAGAGTATAAGACGTATTTGTACGCTACAAATTTGTATGCTATAAATTTTGTACATTGAAGCAAAATTGGCGGAAAAACTAAACGGCAGATAGGAAACTGGATTGGAACTTAATTTTTACAATTCTGAAAGACATTGGAGTTCTTTACAATGACAGGAAAAACGCCCACAATTTATTCATAAGCCAAGTAACTTTCATATTATCAGGGCCTAACTGCAAAAAATCATGAATTATGATAAGAGTGAGACTAAGCTCTACTTTCTCACAAGTTATTTTCGAAGTATAAATCAAAATAGTCATTAATGAAATCAAAGAAAAAGCATCAGCAGTGAGCATCCATGGAGAAAAAATAAGCTTTCTACGATCTGCTAATATCATACCTGTCGTATCTAAGTCATACAAGGATTTGAAGAATATTCGGGTAGATATGAGTTGAAGAATGGGTATGTATCAGCTGAAAATGACCGCAAAGAAAACTAGGATGTTAGTATTCAGCAGAATAAATGAAGACTAGCATTAAGATAAGGAATAAAAAACTGGAAGAGGTGAACTAAACCTGTTATTTGCGAAGCAGAATGCAGATAATGGGAAAAGCTAGAAATAAATCATCAGTGGAAAAGCCCAGGTGAAGAAAACATTCCGCAAAAAGAAAGATCTACTCTGAGCGGAAACATTGAAATTAAGAAAGAGTTCTTTAGAACTTACATTTGAAGTATGCTTCACTGCGGAAGTGAGAGATGGGTAATGACGGGAGCTGAGAAATGAAGGGTGATGGCTTTCGAAATGCAGTGCCACAGAAGACGGAATAGAGCCAAATGGATAGACCGAGAAAGTACTGGGGAAGTCCTTCGATGAGAAGGTAAGAATCCTCATGAAAACTTTACAAGGTGACCGAACAGCCTAATTCGTCATATCTGTATGCATAATGGCCTGATGAAGGCAGTCACCGAGGGGCAAGTGGATTGCAAGAATAGGAAAGGACGACCAAGAATTAAACACATGGAAAAAGTAATGAGGATGATGACGATGATGATGACGTAAAAAAGGATGTGAAAGAGAAGAAATACGTGCTTATGAAAAGATTAGATTATTTGAAAATTGAGTAGCCAAATCTAAAGATAGTTTGCCAATGATTATGTAATTATGATTGATTATTATCATCGTACTTAAACAAGTTAAGCATTCTTGTTTGAAATATTTTAGACCTGTAGACATCGACGGCATCGGAAAGCGTTATTCTAAAGTTTTGACAGTAGAAAGTACGTCTTGTATTCAGTTATCTCGATCACGTTTTTCAATTGAGACATATCGCCGATTGTAGTATCATTAATCTTAAGTTTTAATAACGAAAAACACTTTGTTACTTCCACAAAATTCACAGAGTTTCTATTTATTACCGGTTTCGGCTATTACACCATTTTCAAATACATCAGAATTACATCAAAATTACACCTGAAAAAATACATGTATTTGAAAAATGGTGTAATAGCCGAAACCGGTAATAAATAGAAACTCTGTGAATTTTGTGGGAGTAACAAAGTGTTTTTCGTTATTAATATGGAGCCCTTCCACCACGTAAAAGCTTCAAGTTTCGATTTAATTAATCTTAAGGTTACCGCAGCGTAAAGCAGTGCGTTTCATCCCTAATTTTCTCTCTCTGCTGCGTCTGAATTACTTCTTTTGACGTGACTGAATATGTAAGTTGTGCTTCAAAATTCCTCGGGGGCCATAAAAGCTATCAAGTCATTATCAATGAAACTCGCCATCCTTCTCGTGGCATAATGTTTATTCTGCGCCTGGTCTCTGATGCCAACTATAGCATTCCATCCATCGATATATGTTAATAGTTGTTGAAATACGAGTGGTAACAGGCACACGTAAGGCGCTGAATTTCAAACCCGTCAAAAAATTGAAGAAAAAAGAATGTGTCATAAGCTTGGCTAAAAGGGTTAAGTGAAGGATACGTTTCCACAGGTACAGTCTTCTTTTCTCTGATTACATAATGGAGTCGTACTCTTTTTTTTTAATGGTTTTGTATCGCGACCCTAAAATACTCTCTTGCTTCAGTCCCTCGATGAGTATTTCTCACTTACTTGGCAAGCATCTTTCGATGTAGCTCAAGGGGGTTGGGTCCACATTCTTCGGGTAGGATCATCTTCCTCGTTTAATGGGATGTCTCGCTATAGTGAAAGGTGCGCAATTAATTATGGCTTTCGTGTGAGCGTAAAAAAAAACACGTGCAATAAGGAAAAATCGACTCTTTTCAGTCGCCTGGATTGTCATTTGAATAATATATACTTTTTTTAAACTGCTCCTTGTGCTGGAGGACTCCTCGAGGGCAAAAAAGTGGCATCTAGTTTTCTGGTAAAATAAGAAAACAAAATGGCCTTATCTTCGTGAATAAGAAATAAAATGCTGATGTCTACTTTCTCTCCTGCTTTCGTATGATGAAGCGAGAAGTGCATGGGTAAAAAAGCAGGCAACCAAATGCTTGATGCACCCATTGAAAATGTTGAATAGCCTTTAAATTTTACAGTTTCATTATATTTAATGTGTAATCCTATAAATCACGTATTCATGGACTCCATTGTTATTTTTTGAGCTTTTCTGTGATTAATCAATAAAATAATGTCTTACTTGGGTTCATTTTCGGCCAAAAATAAGGAATTTGTTGCTGAAATTGTCCCGAACATGCTTTAAATCAGGTAAATGTGTCAAGAAAATTTAATTCAGGCAAATCTTCTTCTGAAAATATTAAAATAATCGAAAGTTTGTATAAACCATTTTGTCTCTTTATGAAGAAATTGAAGAAATCGTCATCTATAGTGAATATCGTTTTAATTTAATATCAAAAGCATTCGAAGGATCGCAGGCCTACATCTTCTTCTAACGGGTGATGCCGAATTAAAACGCATTCCAATTATGAGTTACTTAAGGGTGCGAAAATGAATAAATACTTCTGTATATCATGGAACATGAAGAAGCTAGCGCACTTAAAGAAAATTCATGCAAAAAGTCTCTAGTTTTCTTATGATTTGACTTTATGAATAGTGCCTAAGTGATCATCACCCGCACCTCATTCCGTGACTTAAAATTAGCTTTAAACTACTCATAACTACATGTAAACGAGCATGGTATTTTTTTCAATTCAGAATGCAGCTTAGACTACAACAAAAATCGTTGAGGTGCTGTTCTGTCATATTTTATTCAGTGGCATAAAGTCAGTTTATCCTGTTTTGAGTTAATATTGAACGCGTAATTATTTACATGCATAAAATTTTGGAGACTAATTATTTGACTACGTGAATTTGCGGTATCATTTATTCAGAGTATTATTATTCTGCAGGCGATCATATTTCCACGTAATTTCCAGAGAGCTCTCATTTCGTTAAACTTATGCTCGAAATCAATCCGTTATCTTTGGTCTCTTCTTCAATTCTAGGAATGGGATGAAAGTGAATTTCCGGTTTTTGGAGCCCCATAGGCGAGAAGTCATTTTGTGAATGTTGCATAAAAGCTCGCTTCTAAACGTATGAGAAGAAAGAAAAATGGTAGAAATCACCAAATTAAATAAACTAATTACATTTTGCATGCAAATATGGGGCCGATGTCTTGAAGCCTGTGCGAGAGTTGAGAAATTTCAATCACCTCGTGAAGGATTCTTGAGGTACGTGCCCCTATATTCTTTTCTGCGAGGATGGCTTGTTTTCTGAAATTTTTGAGTACATTCGGTCATTGCTCTATGGTCTTTTTTTAAATTATTTCTTCGTTTTTGGGCTTTGGAGCTTGGGATTTAAAACATTTTCTTCGCGGCTTTTCCGCTCTATTGAACCAAAGTTATCCACCTATCACTCATTTTTAAGAACTTAATAAAAATATGTACAGCTGTGGTGGTTTCCACGATTCAATTAGCTTTTAGTCCGTAATGATTGATGATTGGAAAAAACTTGGGGATCGGATAGATGTGGCGGAAAGATTGCTGGCTTCCCACCTTGTGATTCCGGGTTCAAAATTCCGGCGGTAACTGAGATTTTTCTCAAAATTCCCACTCCCTGCTTGAGTTAGTTTTTTTTAGAGTTTTGATGGCTTTATGTCGTGAAAATAGGTTTTGAACATCGTTTTTTGTCACTGTTCTCATTTGGAAAGAATATGAAGGCTAGCATGTCAAAAATTGATATTTAAACTGAGGAAATGAATTAATCGTGATGAATCAAAAGGAGAGATCGCTGGAATTTACTTCAAGCGAAAGTTTTCGTGATTGCTTAAGAGCAACATCTTGACTTCATTTCATCCTCTTTTTTATGCCAGAGCTCCAGATTGTAATCACCCTAATCTGGTGTATAAGTGCGTGTGATGAAGTGAGAGTTAATGAGTATGATTCAAGCCTTGGTAACAGAAGCCAATCATATAAAAATCGCTGCAAGTGAATGTGATTCCAAATGATGCAAAGGAGTTCTTAGACTTTGGACTCGAAAACTGGAAAACAGAGTAAATTTAACTGTTGTAAATATCGGAGTACAAAGAGGATTACTCACGCGAATTTCTGTTTTAGGATATACTAACTTCTGTCGTCTGCAGCATTTTTTTTCCCAATTTATTCTGTATATGAGCAAAAATATCAATAATTTCATTTTAAAACTCAATGTCAATATAAGTACACATACTCTAATTTGGTTATTTATCTTTAAGCTTATACGATTGGTGATCGTGCTATAATCGTTCATGAGATTTATCGTTAATGACGTCCCATTCTTGATGATAGTGGACAGGCTGAGCGTTGAAGTGAAATGATAATAGGTTCGCTGAAAGATAATTAGTATTTGATTTTTTGGATTAGGTGATATATAAATATTTATTTTCTACTTTTTAGTAAATAGCAATTGTGAGCATATATCTTTTTAATTGGACCCACTGAAATCCGTCCGTTGTTTTCACCTTTGTTGCCACAAACACAATGTGAGTGGGCACCAATGCTAATATTTGTGATTCTATTCCTGCGTATAATTTATTGGCTGGCGATGTCAGTGAGAATTGATAATCTTTATCTCTTTTTGCATTTCTCATTCTTCGTTTCAGAGTTAACGTAGTAAGATGTCTCAATGATGTCAAATAACGAAAAAGGTGAAAATTTTCCTAACTCACTTATTTATGTACTAACCTTCCATTGGAGCTTTGAGTATGTCTCTGAAAATATTTCTTTATTTTATATTGTCTCAAGTCTGAGACTGAGCATAAATATTTATTTACTTCTTTTTGTGGGGTTTTTATGGTTTACTGCTATAATTTTGACCGAATTGCGTAAGAATAACCGGAGAAAGGTGTAAATAAAAGGACTTTTTCAATTTCAGTCACTTATGCAATCACTGTGGAGTAAATAATTTGATTTTTCGGTGACAAACCTGCGAGAGTGACACCATTAATCCTGCAGGATAGTGATAGACGTCGTCAAAAGTGCAATGAGGTTTGGTGCTATGGTTCGTAGAAATAAACGAAAATCAGTTTTTTTTTAGAAGAGATTAAATATTTTTGGGTGAGTTCGCCCAAATTTTTCATTTTAATGGGAAACATGGGCACCTATGCTTAAAGGGGTTGTCAAGTTCCTTATTGGATGAGGATTTTGTTATGCAGCTATTGTTCGTGAAGCAAAGACTGCGGTATACATTTAGCCAAGGTGTTCATATAAGCTTAAGAGGCCAATCAAAGCATACCAGTCAGCCAAAGAGTCGAGACGCAATTACGTGACGATTAATCAATGATATTATTGTAGGTTCCTAGCCTTATGAGTCTCCCTAAAGTCCATCAAGGGTGCATGATTACATTTTTCACCATTTTTTTAAATGGCCCTGTTTTTTCATTCATCTAACCGTTGCCGACATTCTCTGCACTAATCAATGTCCTTATTATTGGTGGTACTGCTATTTTTTTGACTCTGAATTAAAATTATGATCTGAAAATACGCTGAATAATATTTTATTGCTGACCACGGGTACGCATATTAAATAATGAAATCCGTCAAATTCGTTTACGTTTGAATTACATTTTACTCATTAGAGATTTGCCGTGGGGTACATTAATTGAAGAAATTAAAAAACGCGTTACTAGCTTAAGGGTGTACTGCAAACGGGACCGTTTGAAGCCACCCGTTGAAACTCATTGATGATGAATAGCGCTAAATCTATTCATTACACTTTGGTGTAAGCACATCGTGTTACCTCAGTGTTACGTCTTCGTAACATCATTTCATGGAGCTATACGTTCCCGCGTGCATGAGACGCACCTGAGGATAGTCGGGATAGTCTCACCATGCGATGCGGGCGCCTTCTTTTATCTCTTTCGCGAAACACATCTTTTTCCTTCGCCTCTTTCCTTCAACTCTTGGCTCAGCTTTTCTCGCATGCTATCGATACTCTGGTATCTAATCTTTCAATACGTTAATGTTGCGTATTTGACCTCTGATCGATGCCCGAAGATTTTTTTATTGTCATCGCAAGTCGCCCTCTACCCTTTCGCGGGGGGTAGGATGTCCAATGACGCAACAACTTGTTATCTACTTCGCCAAAATTTTCATGCGTGGTCGCTAAAAAATTTTTAATATCCCATTTCATGGAACGACGTTTGCTGAAGCTCGGGGAGGCCTCGTGGTAGATTAATTGGGACTCATCGCATCGGGATAAAAGTCGCTTTCTTTTTCCGGAGCAGGGTGATACAAAAGCGTGACGGAAAATTATAGGTATCGATTATAATTATTTTTTTGGAACTGGATTGACCGCTTTTGCAACGCGAGTCGAAGGCACGGCAATCATGCAAAAAGGTCACTGAGTATTACCTCTTCTGTTTTCTTCCTGGTCTCAACAAGATGTCAATTTTCAATTTCTCAAGTCTACAATGAAGTTATAAAAATTGGAAATTTGTTTCCTTTCGGCTCAGTCCAGCTGTACGAATAAACATAAACTTCGCCAGCATTGCCCTTTTTTCTTTCTGTGGAAAGTGAATAAAATATGTGCATCGGCTACGTAGCCTTAGATAAAAATTGGAGAACTCTGTAATTAAGTTAGGTAAAAATCTAAAATGGAATAGCCCGACTCATTTTTTTGCTATTTAGTTTAGTCTTGGCAAAAGTTTCAAACCTGATGGTATTTTTATTCTTTAGTGAAGTGAAAAAAATATCAGTCACTAATAAACCTCTTATTTCAACTGCGATGCCATTGGAACCATAGCTCTAATTTCGTGAATATCTTTATGACTTCCCTCAACTGCTGGACCACATCAATTTCATTGTTTTAGGTCAACTATTTTAGCATCTTATAAAAGAATGGAGCGGAAGATTTCCCAATAGGGATTATATCATGATAATAAGTGCGTCTCTTAAAAATCGGCAATGTTGCTGATTATTGGTTGAGGATTTCATCTGTTTATCTTGTGAAGATGTGGCGTTACGTTGTCAAATATTGGCCATTCATAACGTAAGCCCAAACACAGGGAACTCCTTTCGGATCGAAGGATTTTCGGAAGAATTTCTGGGGGGGTTCCAGAAATACCACACTAAAAAAAGGTACACAAAAAAATGTCACAAGAACGCTTTTCGTTATAGCAGCCATTCAAGCCTTTCCTTCTTAATGCTTATTCATATGCAACCTCCTGTATTCATCAAGTAGATAACAATTCTACTGTAGACAGTAATGTTATTTGTTTAAATGACACAGGCAATACGCTTTCACGATGTCATGGGCACGCATTATAGAGCTTAAATATTGCTTGGTTCCTCGATCTAATTGTATTATTATTTCTGATAAATTGAGTTCCAATGACTTCATCATCATCAACAGTCATTAATCCTAAGGTTAATTTGTCACAACCCTCCACTCAATTCTCCTATCGTCCAATCTATTAATGCCTACTTATTTATTCTCTTTCACATCCTTCGTAACCCGTTCCTCGTAAGTGTTATGTAATTCTTCTGAAATGGAAGGTAGTTGCACTTCGCCACAATAAGTCAATCTGGTACAAGACGATGCCTCTGTAAGCCGAAATGCGTCGTAGGCGTTAAATAACTGTGGAGAAGTGCAACCACCTTTCATTTCAATATGTCGAACTTCCACTATAACATGCCTGAATTAGTTGAACTTAAATATTTCTTCTGGTTTACATCTCACGTCACCTGCTCTGTGTACCTCACCCGTTTCCTGCCTCTGCTGTTCTTCCTTTCTGCCTGCCCTTCAACAATTATTTTCATCAGATTCTCGTCTCTCATGGTATGGCCGATAAAATTGTCACGACTTCTGCCCAGGATTTTCAAAAGATTTCTCTACTCTTCTAGCCTTCTGAGAACTTCCGCATTATTCATATGATCCATCAATTTGATCTTCATCATTTTTCAATAACACCACTTTTCGAAAGCTTCCGGCTTATGACTCCATAAATAACTCAGTTTTAACGACTGTGAATTGCTGGACTTTTTTGGACTGCTGATAAGTTGCTTCCAGTAGCGCATCCAGGATAGGGACAAGGGGGGTGGCTAAGTGGTAACCTCCCAGCAGTAGTGGGGGTCCGAACAAAATTACCATTCTATCTAGAGTAAAATGGATATCCAAGGGGGGGCTATAGCCCCCTTAAATCCCCACCCCTATAGATCCGCCACTGGACTGGCTTCCATACTTCTGTGGACTGCTTATTGGTTGCTTCCATAGTAAAATAGTTGATACTAACACTTTGGCATTTAGGGGGACCATTTACGCTAAATAAAGTCTGTTTTGCGGAACGTACGGTACAAAGTTGAGCATTAAAAAAGTAATTGCCGAGTCCACCTCAAAGAGTAAACTGTTAGATATTTTCAATACTCCACAGATCAGTTATTACGTTTAACACGCTTTTTTGCATGCGATATGGCAATGCTTTAGATTTTGGTATGCGTTAAGCTTTCCAACCTTATGGGACCAGGTTCAATTTCTATTTTGATCCTTTTTTGGAGTTATAGCCACCTCTTTATTGACTGTGAAGTGGTGGTGATGCAAAAACCAATACTCATTCAGTTTGCTCGATGACTTGACCAGCTCAGAAGACCAGAAGCAAAATTTTATAACCATGTAAAAGAGCCCTGGCCCTCAGGAAGAAAGGGCCAGATTTTGGCTTAATCTGGGCCAGGTTTAAGAAAATTAAAGTCAATACAAGTCGTGTTAGGCTAAAAACTAATTAGCAATATATTATCATTTCATAATGGATAGTCTAATTCTGCAAGTCATTTTGCTCTCATTTCTCCAGCGTTTAAGAATTTTCGCGCTCTTAATTCCGAAACTGGAGTATCACCTGAGGTTCTGTATATCCAAAACAGAAAATTAAGCCATTAATAAACATATATAATATTGTAGATGGCATTCGAATCTTCAAGAAATCGTATGGCAGACGGAAGATATTTCTGAGATAGACGTAGATACACGTAGTGGAAACGGATATAAGTTAGCTCATATTCGTGATGGTAACTTTTATTTTGTACTCTATAGTACTAGTTATCTTAATGTCCCTAACATTTGTTTTTTCTCTCCCACAATAATTTTTATGTAGCAATGTATTGTATGCTAATAATTTTATTACTTCTTGTTCCCAACGTAGCGTTCCGATTGTAAGCCGTACATTACCACGAACGCTAGGATAGAATCTGATAGAATATCATAAATAAGGCGTTGCTATGACGTCGAGTAATGCTTACATCATCCAGTCCGGGCTCATAATTTCCGCTGAATTGCATCCTGGACGTGCGCTATGGGTTGCATCATTGAGCTGGTTTATGTTTTCATTAGCAAGCATCGTCTCAAAAAGTGCAATATTAGGTTTTTTTGAAGCGTTTAAATACATGCTGCAGTGACATGTAATAGCTAGCGCATGAATCCAAACTTTATTACTGAGTTTTTATTCATTATTATTGAGAATATATTACGTATCATGGCAATAAAACAACAAAATGGAATTTGAAAAATATTATTTTGCATAAAGCAAGAATTATTTATTCAATAAGGTAGCGAAATTTACGCATTAATGGCAACCGTGAATAATTAAGCACCATGTTACATTAGTTCTCCATATTTAATGTGGAACTAAATGCCTCTGAGGTAAAATCTACCATCAACAACTTATATCTGAATATTGGAGAGGTATTATTGGTCAAAAAACTGTATCAAAAAATTGAGTAACGCCACTTCCGATCCTAAACAAATGTTTACTTTCTTTGTTGTTGTGTGCCTATTCTTGGCACTAATTTTTGAGATCGATAAACACGTACTTTAGTGTAATTTTATGATATTTTTATTGTATTATTTAACACGAAGTATTGGATGATCGCCAAGGTTTGGTGCAGCATGACATCTTTTTCAATGTTAAAAATTGAAAGCGGGAAAATAGGCTTCTGAGTACGCATATTCTATAATTCTCAGATTAGTGCATAACGGCAGCATTTTGTTCTCACCTAATAATATGGAAATTTCATATTAAGAACGGACCGTGTGGAGCATTGCGAAGTTATAAACATTTGTTTTCTACGTTACAGTGCGGCGTGTACAATTTCGCCGTAAACCTGGCTGGCGATAGCAAAACTGATTTGAGTATTTTGAAAAAAAAAACATATTTTCATCTTTTTTAAGAGTCGGTAAGTCTTTGAAATCACATCCGCTTACCACATTTCGCATTCTCAAATCTTGCTAAATTTGTGTATTTTAAGAACTAAGTTGATATTTAGAAGTAGCTCTTTAACCTGTCGGATTGCTTACAGAACTTTGAGTGGTCGGATTTATGATAATTTGGTCCCATTTATGGATTTAAAGTACGAAGAATTTTGCAATTGGAAGCGAAACTACAAATATTGCGAAGATCCGTCCCCATAGGGAGCGACGATTTTATATAACATGATAAAGTGCATCAGATGATTTTAGCGTTCACGTTTCCATGCTCAGCTGTTAAAATTTTAAATTACTGGTGATGCACGTAGAAAATCATTTGCCTTCTACAAATGACTGACAGGTTCTTTGCTTACATAATGATTTCCCTCTGTTTTCTTTCGATCCTGAATTCCTGTCGCTCTTCAAGTATTTTTCTGCTAGCTTAAGGCCCACGATGGTGTAGTACATGAAGTTATTGGTGGTAATTAAACAATTATAAAGATATTGTAGGTGATTAATCAGATAGCTAGGAGCATATAATACTGAAATAAGTTTTTAAATTTGTGTGCATTAAACTGCAATAAAAATTCATTCTTGTAATTTATTTAAAGTTTCTTTTAATCGTCAAATGCTTTATGATATTATCATTGGCTACCTTCCATTTTGGTTCGCGGATAATTCCATTTATAACCACTCCGTAATATAGCGGTAGAGTAACTAAAGTACTAGATTTTAGGGAAAGTAGTGGCAGAGCGAACATCATACGCCAAAAACAGCCAGCCATCATCACTCCTGAGGTAAAAGTAAGAATAGTTGTTTTACGTGGTTATTGGAGATTTAAACGAGGAAGCTCAAGGATATGTTATAGGAGAAGACAGCGTCAGGTCAAATTTATGCGAGTTTATGAACTGCCGGAAAGATTGTCTATTCTTCCGTTATTACTACCAAATTATTATTACTATGTGAGAAAGTAATACTGCCGCTACGGACTTAATCGAGAATTACAGAACAAGGGCTATGCTTAATTTAAACCCATTTGCCCGCGTTCACAATAGTTCAGTTATTCTGTTGGAAATCACGTTTATGTTTTATTAAATTTGGAGGATAGTTCTGGTGTAAATTTAAATAATGAAATAAAGAATAGAAGAACATGCATTAGGGTACGACATAAAACCTCAGATAGCTTCTTCATGATGATGCTAGCTGATGTATAGACTGACTAGCTAGCAAGAATTAAATAAGTATCATCATTATCATTAGTCAACAATCCTTGGTTTGACGCAGCTCTCCATTTCTCTCTCCTATCCGCTAACCTTTTCATAGCTACATATTTGAGTGGGTTGGAAACCAAGGGGTACAAGTGATTTCTTTTTTCTATACAGAGTTAGGTACAGAAATTAGGTGTAGAAAACAAACGAGATGTATTACATACTTAGTGGTGCATTTGATTTTCCACTGGATGTCAGCACAGAACAGAGACTCACTCGTTTCCCTTGGCAATCAGGTTTTTGTGTATTTATTCTAACAATTAACTTTGCCGTACTCTATTGAGAAAAAAATCACCTGTACCCCTTAGCTTCCTACCCACTCATTACTTCTCTTTTACATCCTTTATAACCTGTCCTATGTACCTCATTCGGGGCCGTCCTTTGCCCTTTTTCCCTCCCACTTGTCCTTCAACGATTGTCTTCATCGGGCCATCGTGCCTCAAAATGTGGCCAACTAAGTATTCTGCAAGTATATATTGTTTATACCTTGAAAATTTCGTGATGCTTTATAAATTTTTAAACGAAGAACACGGTAAGAATTCTACGCTGAATGTGACCGGTAATGCGGGAGTGAGGCGTCCTCGTTCTCACCCACTGTGTCCATATGGACGTGATCGTTGAGTGTGACCGGCCTTATACGGTTGAATTGATCTTCCTCTTGCTAATCGTCTCAATGGCGCGGAGCTGGAAGTGTTGAAGTAAAAAAAGACGACAGCAATTACCCGTGCCCACGAGACGGTCAGTCAAGTATATGGCCATTGATGGGAAGTGAAAGTTCCGGTCATGTTCTTTTTATGGTGTGCCGAGGACCCGATGTTTTATGCACTCTGGACGAATTTCCTGCCAACATGAGGGTGTCCCACAAGTTTCCATTTTATTTTCTTTAAATCCAAATCGTGAATTTCACCTCAGCCTTGAGTCCCGTGAGTCGAGAATTTTATGGGTGGATGTCCCCCGTGCGGTTTCATGAACGAGGGAAAATTGGTTTGGCGTGCGTATTTGATATTCGGCGGGAGTCTTATGAAGGGTAATGAACATCGAGAGTACCAGACTCGAAGATGGCGTCACCAAATGGATCAGGTTCAGATTTGAAAAAAATGTTGATGCGCTTGTGGAAAAATTCCAACCCGGAGAACTTGTTAGCGTCCTGGTCAGTGAAAGTGGTGATACAATTCGCGGCATTCCGAAAGAAAGTGGATCTAACCTAAACCTATTAAACATTGGTAAAGTTTTATCTGCGCGTGCCATGGTGTTTGAAAAAATTGCTTTAGGGAGAATTTTTTTACAGTGTCGCTTCACTTCTTTGTAAAATATTTTTTCGAATTGCTGAGCTAAAATTACCACTGATGCTGAAAGCCCTCGAGCCTCGTGTATGTCTTCCAATTGTGAATATATTTTTTTTCTCAATGGCTTCTAGGCTAGTATTCTTCGTTTTCTAAATTTGAATTAAATGTAATTTTAAAAATTCATTCCTTTCGAAAATAATTCCCTGTACTTATTCTTCTTTTAATGTGCCTGTTGCAATCCCTTCATTCTTTTCCTGCTTTTCTGATTCTTTCCTGAATTTTTATCTTAAGTTTCTAATTATCTGTTGTGCTTTGATAACCTATAACATACGTCATCATGCTACAATACGGTGATAATTTTAAAAATGCGTAATAATTTGGATGCTTTATTTATTTTCTTGTATTTTTCCAAAACTCCAGTGCAACTGCTTGTTTTATCGCACGTGTATCTGCACCTGAATAAACTCTGCCGATATGATGTCTCATGAAAGTTTTTAAAGTAGCTTTCTGGTCCCCGGCACTCAAATTCCGTAGATTTGAGATCAGTATGTGGTCATTTCAATTATTTCCCTACAAAATAGAATACAAGTCAATCTTTGAAATCGGCAGACCTTTTCTAAAACTATCAAAATATTCCAATGATGTCTTCTTGTCTATTGCATTCAAAGTCTCTTAAAAGAGGACATAATCACTACAGCTTCATAAATTATACCCGTCATTTATTTAATATTTTTTACTGTATTGCATCATTTTTCCCAATGGTTTTGCCCCCAAAACTCAAGTTAAATGTCAGAGATCCAGTCATTTGATTCGATCGCTACTAAATAATGTCTCAGGTAGACCGTTAAGTTCGTTGGTGGCTCGTGAGCCAAATTACACCACTTAATTGAAAAACAGTTACTCCTCTTCCATTTTTTATGCTACCTAGCGTGCTTCATATTGCTTTGATCGGTTTTTTATTCGACTGCAATTTTATTTTCCCTTATTTATTTTGATTGCCTAATACAAAATGATAAAGGTCAGTAAATAGGTTACGCATCTTGCTAAAGTTAATTGCGTATTCGATGGCGTGCCAGTCCATTTCTAAAAAATTATTTCCTATGCAAGGAGTGATGGTGATTCACGACTTAGCTTAGGAAGTGAAAATCAGTTAGTAGGTAATTGATTTTTCTATCGCCTACGTTTATATTTTTTTTGGCTATTTCCTTCTGAGAGCAGCTAGGCAAACTCATGGCTCAACGTCAATCTATCATATTCTACGAAAATTCTCGTTTGGCTTAGGTATATCTTTATATTTTTTAACCTTGGCGTAATAAGTATTTTCATTTCCGGTCGTTTGTATAGATGAAAAAAAACTTC
This sequence comes from Ischnura elegans, assembly GCF_921293095.1. Classification (NCBI taxonomy): domain Eukaryota; kingdom Metazoa; phylum Arthropoda; class Insecta; order Odonata; family Coenagrionidae; genus Ischnura; species Ischnura elegans. The sequence goes on along the minus strand of NC_060248.1, from coordinate 94,008,452 downwards.
CTCACAAGTTGACGTTGTTTGTTTGTTGAAGGATGATTGTGATTTAGTGCATACCTACTTCCGGTCTACTAATTTTTTCGTAAAATATTTGTTTGATTTATGAATAGTACCTACGGTGAGCATTTCGCCTGAGAAAGAAAAATTTCTACTCTTACTCGGAAAGACATAGATTAAGTTTGTAAGGTAACAGCAAAATTATGACTTCATCGTAGTCCTCCGCTCAGGAAGTCATTAATGCGCGAAAGTTGCTCCTGAAAAAATTATAATATGCCTGAACTTGGTCCATACCCAGGTACCTCGTGTATGACTAATAAGATGACCAAGAAGGAGACTTGCAGTCTGTGCTGTAATATCTTTCTCTAAAGATAAACCTGATCGATTGAGGGAAATTATTCGTACCTGGGGCATCCCTCCAGATTGGGGCATTTTCCATCGAATCATATTTTTGCTGGATGGAATGTGAGTTTCATAAATCAATAAGAGAAATTATGTGAATTCTTCTATGGTTTTCATCTGGTATTTAGCATTATCAGTTTAACTTTGTGGAGCCACGGTAAAGGGAAATATAATTCAGTTTGTTAGAGAATATTGAAAATTTTAATGAGAAATTATGGGAATTACCTCTGCTCATGATTACTGACATTTTATTAGGACTCACTACCATGGTAGTTGAAAGGGCGTTGCATATAACCTTACCTTTTTTGAAACTGTTATGGCGCTAATGTCTGCTCCTCTGGTTATAGCTGCGGTCTAAATAGCCCATGTTTTAAATACAAAACGGTATCACTATCGCAATTTAGGGCATTTTGAAGAGCACTTGAATGTTTTTAATTATCTCTGGTAAATAATGGGCTGACGTCTTATATAAAGGGAGGAAAAAGCCCGTGAACGTAGCCATTCTGTTTATATATTTATTTATTTTATTTTGAAATATAAGTCGTATATAGTGGCTGCTCTTCTGCCATCGTTCATCCTGCTACCGGTTTGAAACTGTTGATAATTCTCCATCTGTTTCGTTCCTAAACCCGTTGAATGTTCTAAGAAAAATATTCTCACAGGAGTGAAAGGTTTTTTGATGCTTTAAGTTTGACCATATGTGCAATCTGCCATAAAACCAAAAAACTTCCACGACAGAAATTTGTCTGCATATTATTTTAGTGGCAAACATACGTATTCGTTCATTTTTGCTGACTGCTATCATTAAAATCCTGAGATATCGGCGTAAACTTTCTTTAGAGAATATGCTAATGCTTCCTACCATATAGAACGAAGCAAGGAAATCAAACCTTGAAAATAGGAAAATCACTTTGCATGATAGTAATAAGAAGTAACTCGTGAACTTGGAAAATTAATTAGTTACCGCAAAATTAATGAGGAATATAGAATGACGGAAAAGGTATATGACATTGAATGAAAATGATATTTACGCTAAGGAAGTAGTAATTTTTATCAAAATTCTACTTGAAAAAAATGCTATGCTTCACGGCTTTTGTTCAGTTACATAGCAACATTTTCTTTTTAATGTCATCTTATTTTGATCCTATTCAGTGGAAGTGAAACTATGTGTAGTAACGGAACAACGGATATTACTCCCACTATCCAAAAATCCAAATATTTCACGGATTCAGAATAGAGGATGTCCCATTAAAAGTGGTAAAAAACAAACTCTCAAGACTAGGTCAAAAAATGTAAAATAATCTGACTATTTAGGAAAATTGTCAAGATGTTATTTTACTGAAGCGGTTGATTACTACAAATCAGCCTTGGGATCAGCCATTACTCAATACCCCAGCCAGAGCTATTTTACTTCTTTCCTTACCGGCGTTTCAGCGTTTTCGAAACCACAATCTTTTCGGATAAACTCGTAGAGTTTTAAATTATTCCTATTAATCAATTTTATCGCAATTTGTCTTTAAAAAAAGCGGCTATCATAAGACTCTCAGTGTCGTCACCTTCATCATTCCAAAAATTCCGTAAATGAAGTCGAAGTTTTCAAATCTACTATTGCGGATGTTGCTCGACGTTCTTAGGCAGTTAACCCGTCACTTATTTTTAGGGAATAAGTCAACTTACCGCTTAAAGGGATTCATAACCGTCTATGGAGGAGTTAGAGGCTGGAAAGTGAGGAAGCCTTGTCTCACGGCTGTTGGACTGTCGATGGCATTCCTACCTTATCTACAATGCAAGATATTCAGAATCAAGTGCGTAAAATAGCACCCCTCGCATAATTTCCACTCAAAATGACGCATCCTTATACGTGGCTCAGAAAGATCCTCTCATAACATTATTTTAATTACTCTAAAACTGATATAGTAACAGAAAATCTAAAAAAAAGCTACAATAGCCACAAAGAGAATACAGCAGGACATAAATACAGTCGGAATAACCTGGGAGAACTTTCACCAGGGCATAAATGAACTAAATCATTATAGAGACTGAAAGGCGAACCTAAGAAATGTATAAATGTGTGAAAATATTCACTATCCTTGAGAAAATATAAATATTGTCCACCACCGCTCACCCGAGACCACTAATCACACCATGTACTTCGATGAGTAAGCCAAACCCAAGACATTTATCTTACTGATGTAAATTAAATGGATTTCACTTAAGAGAGTTTGTGTATTTCTTTACTTTGACTGCCTCTGAGGTATGATGTTCCCAATCGTCTGAGTTACGCTACGCTGAACCCCTTTTCTGAGTCGTTTGGTACACGACATTATGCTGATCGGAGGACAAGGGGAATACGTTATGACCAGTGATACGTGCAAATAGCACTTTCATTTTAATTTTATAGCACTTTCAATCACAGTTTATAGCATTTTGTATTGTCTATATTTTTATTTATTTTAATAATGTATCACTAGTAGTTGACGACCAGGTGTGATGAAACGCAGTTATTTGAAAAAATACGGAATGGTTAAAATAATTATGGGGTATAGCAGTAATAAATTAAGAAATAAGGTATGAAGTACATAATTACAAATTATATTAGTAATTATCATTTACACTAGTTGAATATCAACATTGAAACACTTAAGAACTGCATTCTACTGGCTGAAAAACCTCTCCGCATCCACGATGCTAACTGGTGTCCAGATTTTGTGGAGGTCACCATTACCTAACTCAGTTTTTCTAGGCAGATGGCACGAAATATTTGCTTAACATCGCAGCAACTACGAGGGTTCTCTCTCAACCTCTCTAGTAGCTGCCGATAAAAATACATGTAACCATCGATGAAGCCGTAAGGCCCAACGTACAGTGGCGTAGCGAGGGGCGGGCTCGGCACTAAATTTACGAATTTTGCCATCGAAAAAGTCAAATTTGCCGTATAAATATCATGAAAGTCCTGCCATCGCGCCTATGTCGCATTTATTCACGTGCATCGCATCAATATTGCATTTATCGCATATGCGATTTTCACGTATCACTAGTCATGACACTCAGTGGCGCAGCGAGGGGGGATAAACTGGGCTGGGGATAAACCACCCCAGAGCTCAGAAAGTTTAATCCATTTTACTTAATTGGATTAATATTACTTACAGAATAGTGTAAATACTGATAAAATATCCCTCCGAAAGCCGTAAAACTCACAATTTTGAACTATTTATCTTAAATTTTTTTCTGTAAGAGTGCCCCCGCACCTCCCGCTTACCCTGGCGGGTATTCCACACCCCCAGACACCCCAGTATTAGTTGTGCCTAAACCCCCCCCCCCCCAGCCTTAATTCCTAGCTGCGCCCCTGATGACACTCGACAGTGTATTGTAGCATCCCGTCTCGCCGAACAGAAGTTTCGTCTGTCTTCCTGAAAGCGTGGCCAGCTCTTGTTTGCTCGCTCGCGTCGGGAGGAATAAAAACACAAGTGCGAGAGGGCCACGGCGAGGCTTCGTGAAATGCCAATCTTTATCTGTGCTGCCCGTGCCGCGCGGTCAACGAACTCATCGGGCGAGTCGGAGGAACGAGCTCGTCTGAATGCGGAATGTTTGGGAGAGGTCGAGAGGAGACAATGCGGCTCGGTCGGGAAATAAAAGAAGGTCGCCCGCGAGGACGGATTCATCTCGTCCCGCGGCTAGAACGCATCCGCAGGGGGCGAGAATAGTTATGTCGGGAGAGAGGAGCGCTTAAAGGGATGCATTGCAACTGGTTTGATTTCCTGAAGTGTCACTTAGGCTACGGTTTGCATGCATGCGAGTTCTGACGAAAATGTTTTTAGTCGAGCACGTCCGAAATCCTCGTCGGAACAAGATGGTTACACTGCGTGCGTTTTCTGATATTCTGATAGTCAGTACTTTGCTGTCATACTGCAAAGATGGACGAATTTGATGATTATATTTTCTTGAAAGTCAGTTAATGAAGTTAATTTTGCCGAGTAATATCTCTGTCGTCATAGTTTTTGTCTCTCATATCCCACAAACACCTTTCTGATGCACAAGAATTATCTATTTTGCCTTATCTATAGCGAAATAACCAAATCTCTCGAAATTCATCTCGCTAATAAAACAATAAAACGCTAACACCAATAAAACACCCAAAACAGACGCAAGTTGCACGAAAAAATCAAACTTATTTGATAGCTCAACTACTTCTGACGATCTCGTGCATGTTCTGACGTGGTAGTCGCTGTTAGTGGAAACACTCGCATTATAAAACAGGCGTTTGTTTGTTCGGACACATTCGGACGTACTTGTCAGACCACATTTTCGTCAGAACTCGCTTGCATAGTAAACGTAGTCTTAGCTAAAAATTAGGCTACCATCTTGAAATTTTCGGAGTGTATAGTTTTAAAGCCTGTTTACACGGTATATTAACCAGTACGAGTTCATTTGTAAATTTACGAACGCGTGAATGGACACGATAATTCACCGTATAACCACCCAACTTGTGGGAATGTATGTAGAGAATGTAGGACCTGTTCTAATTTGCTTCATGTATTCGTACATGTTCTATTATGGTCCACAAAAATGTTTCATGCAAACAGATATTAACTAGTACGTGGTAATGTATCGTGTAAACAGGCCTTTATGTTATTCCAGGTATATAGGTAATTTAATTAAATATTCTTATCCAACGTTTCGGACTTTGATGAGTTCCGTCCCAAGGGCTGAATAAAAAATAACTGAGGGTACAACAATGCATTCATAAAACATTCAGCACTATCTATATTGGGAAAAATAAATGAAATAAGAGGTCAAACACGAGATAGTGATATAGTGATACAAAAAAGTCAATATTTAATACGAAAACTGAAAAAAAAATGGAAAGCTGCGGCGTGATTCGTCAAAAACTGCCATCAGCGATCAGAGGGTGTCAAACAGGTTGTAAATGAATTTGGATATTAGCCGATAGAGAATCCGGAGATAAGTTCTAGCCTTAAGAATTCTGTAGAAATTAAATTCTTATCCATGCCCCCCCCCTGATCAATAAAGGGGTTTTATAATTATAATTTCAAACTACGGATTTCTAATCTCTCTTAACTCGAATCTATATTTTTTTAGAATTCTCCTGTATGTTAACGGCTGGTTTCCGAACATCTCCCGCCACACGCCTACTTAGGCGACTTGCAAGGTTATAAATAAATATCGATGAACATTTACTTGCATAGGTATGTAATAAGAAAAGTTTTTCAAAGTATTTACCTCCTTATGAGCGAAATTTACCGATTTGAGAGAGAGTGTACGCTGAATATGGCCTTATTTATACATCTGTATATGCCATAAAAATATCTACATAGGTTTCGCACTGCTTCTACACTTCGATAAAAGACACATTACCCCGTATCAAACGGAAACGATGCGTCCTCCATGGAGTAAGGGGAAGTCACTCAATATTCAATCCTAAGATTGATTTGGATGGGTTATGGTTAGTGATACGTGAAAATCGCAGTTTAATTTTTATTTACCGCACTTTTAATAACAGTTTATCGCATATTGTAGCGTCTATTTTTATGTTCAAAATGAGGTAAGTAGATGACGATAAAATGTAGTGAAACATAGTTATATGACAAAGTACATAATATTTTAAATAATTATGTTGTAGAACAATAATAAATTAAGGAATAAGACGTATAGTGGCGTAGGTGTAGCTTGCTCGCGCCCACTTGTAGTTCGCGGCCACGTAGAGTCCCAGCCAACTAGCAGCTGGCCAGTTGCTCTCATGCGGTGTGCCGGCGGAGCATTTAAACTCGCTCGGCACAAAATGTACGAATTTTGCCGTCGAAAAGGCGAATTTGCGTAAAAATATCATTAAAGTCCAGTAATCGCATCTGTGTCGCATTTATTTGCGCACATCGCATCTATTTCGCATTTATCGCATTTGCGATTTTCACGAATCTCCAGTTATGGTGTAACTAATCTCGGACTAAGCCGTGGGTGATAGAATTTCTCGCATTCAGTATCGGGAGCCCATTTCCTATCTCCGTGCCAACTCACTCCTCGGATACACCTAATAGTTTGGGGTTGTCCGAAAGCTTTACCCGGCATTTTAACTGGGAGCCCTTGGATCAGCAGTCAAGCGCTCTGCCTACTAGGCCACCAAGCTCCACAAGGGGAAAAAAAAAGAAGTTTAAATAGGCGCGGCGAGATGGGAGAAGTACTAATTGGCGGAGAGGTCATTGCGAAGCATCCCGCATTCTGAATCATCACTTGGGCATTGGAGCGCCCGAAGGACTTCCCACTTATTGTTGACGGAAATCCCTCCCGTGATAAATCGCTCGCCCTGCTCTGTGCTCGAGCCGGGATCTTCCCAAGTCGCGCCGAGTGGCGTAATCTTGCATTAATATCTGTACGTACAAACTGATCCTATCGCTTAACGTATTTATTTTATCTCCGAAGTCTTTGTCTTTTTCAAATAATAATTCTTTGCTTCAGAATGACGCCCACATTTAAATGAATTTGCTTACCTTCGTCAGGGCTTATTCTATGATTTTCGTGTAAAAATCATTAAATCTGTTATTTGAAATGAAAAATATCAACACTCCTTAGATTACATAGCTAAGTTAAAAAAGTGTTTGATAATAAATTACATCATTAGCCCACTGTGGCGGATCTATCTGGGGGAGTTTTAGGGGGCTATAGCTCCCCATTGAATTTCCAATTTACACTAGATAGAATGGTAATTTTGTTCGGACCCACAATAATTCTGGGAGGTTACCCCCTAATTAGCCCCCTTCCTTGTCCCTATCGTAGATCCGCTACTGCTAGCCCATAGCCTCCGATTATATAGCGGGTCCTAGCCTCATTCGTTTAATACCTGTGTAACACTCTTGACTCAGTAACTCTCCCCCTACTCTACGGAAGACGTATCGCTCCCGCTTGGAACGGAGTATTCTATCTTTTATCAAGGTCCAGCAGCAGTGAGAAACCTAGGCTATCATGCAGACATTTTCATGGCATGCTTGCCCGGAGCAATTTCTGAGGAATCGCGCCGCTTTCCTTTGGATTCAATTTAGTTCACAGATGAAATCTCTCTGCGTCGGATCCCATATGCTTGCTGCGTATTCAAGGTGCAGGCTGACGACCGCTAAGTAACACCTCTCTTTCTCTTTTTCGTCCCGAGGACCTCCCCACAACACTCTTGACGAATCCTACCTTCTTTAGAGTTCTTACGAAAATATTTATTACATATATATTTTCCCCGATAGGTTTAAAGTTATCATAACTCCAAGATATTTCAATTCATCTGAACCGGTCATGCTAACTCAATTCACAATAAACATGGACGAAGTAAGACGTCCTACGCAACCACTTCAATTTCACTTCATTATCGTAGGGAAATCATGATGGCATGTATTAAGAGACGGTGGAACATCTGTCAATGTATGTTAACATAGCAATTGGATAAATATTCCGTGTGCTCGCGATAGCGTCATGTTCTACTTCCTGCGTAAAACTGGCAGCAGAGAATATCCGGTGTTAATTCTAGGTTAAATTGTCTCGGTTCGTCGGATACACTCGTATACATCCTTGAATGGTTCTATAATGTTGATGTTTTAGTATGCGTGTGAGTGAAGTGTATCATACAAGATTAGTTCAGATATCAGGCCTATCTTTTATATTATTTCTACTGTATAGATACCTTTTTCTCAACTTATACGCAACCAAACTCTACAAATGAGGTACCAAAATGCACAGAATTTATCAGAAAACGTGCGACGGCATATCTTACTTCCTAAATATTGCTATTGTTTCCTAAAATTGGTTTTTAAATAATTTAAAAAAACTGTAAATATTCCTGACGTCAACGGCGCATAAACTGATACATTTGTTCATTTGCTACAATATATCGCATTCTTTAAATAACTTTTATCAAAATGCGGCTGATTCCACATTCAAGTCTCTTGTTGATACGTATGAGTCATCATGTGCGTTTAACAGAGGATAGTGTTATTAATTCCAATGATGTGTTTAAAGAGGTCCTCCGGCCTCAATTTGTACATGAACATTCCAATTAAATTTGTGCATAAGACCCTGCCTTTTTTTCTACATTTTAAAATTAGAAACGCGCCTATCCCTTTGTGGACCTGCATTGAAAAGAGCGGGGGAAGCCCGCTGGGAGCGGGCTCATCACGCGCGTTATCCATAATAAGACTATATTTAAACGTTGCCGTTAAATTAAAGATTGACAAAATCAGATTCCTCAATGTCCAGCATCTTGTGTCGTAGGACGAGGCTTATTGGTTCATTTATATTTTCTAATAAGATAGGTACACATTTGGATTATCATTTAAAATAAATGATATTGAACGTAACAAATTGTCACTAATCTAATCTCATTTTCCTTTGTATTATTGGATTCGTTTGGGAAAAAGTGTAATTAAAATCAAAAAGTTATAAAGAGAAAGGTTAGCGGAAATACAGTACAAAGATGGAATGCATATCACATATTTGTGGAAATGTACTTTATAATTAAAATTTGTATACTCATATGAAGATAAGCCGGTTTGGAATATGAAATTAAATTAAAAATATGCCTGTGGATAAACAAATAGTGAGTGTTGCTATATTTGAGTCTTTTCTTTCTATTTCTGCTCTTCGGAATCGGTCCTTCCTGCTGCACAAAACGGAAATATTTACGGTGTTTAGTTGGCATAAATATCACCCAGAAGTTTTCTTTTGATCTAAACTATATTACATTTATACTATATCTATTAATGGTTAACTCAATTCCAGTTTATGAAACTTATAGGGACATGTTATTCATTTCTGTGATCATTAGAGTTGTGAAATTATCCTGTGACCTCATCATATCGCCTATCATCTCTTGGATTCCATTCCTATCGTTTAGTTTATTATTATTTAAGATTTTAAACCGTTTAAGGTAGATTTAAAAGAGTATTTTGCGAATCACCCCGAATTTCCCAAATACGATGATTAAATTTCCATCCTTGATTGCCAGCAAGGCCCATTCCTTTCACCCTATCTGTAATCTCCATTCTCTTCTTCCCGCTGACCAATTTTTAATCATTCTTCCTTCCACCACGGTCATTTTAATTCCCTCCCCGCTAAATACCCGGTCATTTCAAACCCAGTGTCTTCTTCGTACTTCACATACAAGTTTCCTTTGCTTGCGAACAATGTATAGAACTTCACCGTTTCTATTCCTCCCCTCCAGTCACTTTTTCCATTCTTTTCCACACCTGCATCTCGAACGCCGACAGTCTTTTCCCTACCTCCTTCTTAAGCGTCCAAGTTTTCGCACCATAACGGTCTAAATTCTTAACTAAGCAGATCAGACTCGATTAACCTTTCAAACTAACACCTTTCCTAACACTCTTCCATAACAATTCTCTCATTGACCGTTTCCAATTCGTAAACACCTTCTTTACTAATCAAATTCTCTTCCTAATGTCCTAAATGCTATGTCAGTTTTCTTCTACTATATCTATGACGATGTGTATGCAGTTTTGGCATTAATAAATTTCTTTGACACCAAAAGAAAAGTCACTCATTAAATGTCGCGAAACATTCAAAAGTTCCGAATGCCTCCTCGTGAGTACAGTAACGCCTCGCCAGGGGGATTCGGGAAGTTTCCATTAGCTCGCATGCAACAAGTCTCTGGTCCCTGCGAGAGGGTTCCCTGACAGTTCACTGTCACCTCACTTTATAGCCCAAGATGTCACTCTCACTGCGCCTTTTAAAGTTCGGAAGAGAGACTTTTTTAATCTCCTTTGGATTCCGTATCTCACCCTTTGAGTGGCTCTCACTTAAAGGAGAGAGTGTATTTTTAGAGCCGACACATGGCGGCATCACCGTATATTCCCTTAGTGATGCATGACCTCTGGCAAAGGCGGGGATTTTACTGACAACCGTTAAATTTGGGTGAATACTGATTTCTCGTGATTCAATTTCTATCTTATGTTTCATCATGCGCCATAAATTTAAAAGCTTGCCAGCCAAAACTAGTCGCGTTTTTTCTTTAAAACTCGTCGCATATTTCTTTGCATAAACCCATTTCCGCCCACCGTAGCCATATTGCTACATCCCACCATTCTGAGCATATGAGGCATAGTGGTGTAAGAGACAGCAATGAAAATTTATAATTAACTGAATCACTTGATAGGGGAAGGCTTACTCTGTTTGGTGGCCAAGAAATTTTAGTGGTAGCAAGAGGTCGTGTCACGCACTTGACCAATGTAATCCGCCATCTTGAGTCTCTAGCGCGGCGGGAATTCAAATTTTACGTGCATTTAAACGGGAGACATAGGTAAAAGGAAACACGGTTTTCTCACAACGTAATCAATGCAGGGAAGTGAAAGTTTTGTTATAGATAGTTAATAAAATGAAAATTTATGATACGTCTGTATTTTGAGTCTATGGTCCACGGTTCGACTCTGGAAAAATTGTCAACTCACGGGAAAAATAAATTTCGCACTGCAGCGCTCTGGATGCATGGGTTGTTAGGCACCATGTCTTACTTCCTTATTTAGGAAGTCTGGTACATGAAATTTTCTATGGTAATAGAAAATTATAATATACTTGCGAACACGGGCAGTTTTTGACACTGAAGACCTCGGTTCGACTCTGGAAAAATTGTCAACCCACGCGACAAAAATGTCTTACTTCAGCGCTCCGGGTGCATAGGTACAAGGAACAATGTTTTATTCCTTTATTTATGAAGTTAGATTCATGAAACCATCCAAGATTATAGAAAATTATAGTTTAATTAATAATACGGCCGGTTTTTTAGTCTGACGACCTCGATTTGACTCTGGAAAAATTTACAAGCCAAGCGAAATAAAATACGCTCTACACGGCTCCGTGTGTATAGGTACAAGGAACCATGTCTCACATCCTTAATTAGGAAGTCAGGTGCATGATATTTTCCATGGTCATAGGAAATTATAGTATACTTGATAATAGGGGCGGCTTTTGACCCTGAAGACCTCGGTTCGACTCTGGAAAAATTCCCAACCCACGCGACAAAATTTTTCTTACTTCAGCGTTCCGAGTGCATAGGTACAAGGAACCATGTTTTATTCCCTTATTTATCAGGTTAATTCATGAAATCTTCCAAAAAGATAGGGAATTATAGTATACTTGATAATGCGGGCGGCATTTTACCCTAAAGACCTCGGTTCGACTCTGAAAAAATTTCCAACCCACGCGACAAACATTTTCTTACTTCAGCGCTCCGGGTGAATAGGTACAAGGAACCATGTTTTATTCCCTTATTTATGAAGTTAGATTCATGAAATATTCCAAAGTGATAGTAAATTATAGTATACTTGATAATACGGGCAGATTTTTAGTCTGAGGACCTTGATTTGATTTTTTTTAAATGCCCAAATCAAGCGAAAAACAAATTCGTTCTACAGCGCTCCGTGTGTATAGGTACAAGGAACCATGTCTAACTTCCTTAATTAGGAAGTCAGGTGCATGACATTTTACACGGTCGTAGGGAATTATAGTATACTTCATAATACGGGCGGTTTTTGACCCTGAGGACCTCGGTTCGACTCTGAAAAAATCCCCAACCCACGCGAAAAAAAAATTTCGCCCTACAGCGCACCGGGTGCATAGGTATAAGGAACCATGTCTCATTTCCATATTTAGGAACTCAGGTTCATGACATTTTACACGGCCATAGGGAATTATAGTATACTTCCTAATCTGGGCGGTTGTTTAGTCTCAGGGCCTTGTTTCAACCCTGAAAAAATGTCCAACTCACGCGACAAAACATTCCCATCATAGTGCTCTGTGTGAATAGTTTCTAATGCATCTAGATTTTTTTGAAAGTAAGGTGCATGGAATTTTCCATGGCCATAGGCAATTATACACTTTGCTCTACCGCATAGGTACTAGGATTCACTAATTACTTTCTTTTTCCGGATTGATTACTAATATATTAGGGTTTCAGCATAGATATAATAATAATAGGGTAGTTTCCTTCATCAAAGAAAACGAAAGGCATTGATTGCGATTCGTTACCCACCATTAGTTTATTCATAATACACAAATTATTTGGTTTTTGAAATACCGGTTTAGACGAATGGCAAGGGTCAAATTTTATCCTCATTTGAAAAAGGCCAGATTGGCGCCCATGCGATGCCACTCCACGTGACGTCACAGGGACCTAGTTTCTATACGAGAAGATAGGAGTTATACATCGTCTGAGGTTACCAATGCATGCATGAGGCACAGAGCTCAGGTAAACATGTCTTAATAATCACCTACTAAAACTGGCTAAAGTCGGAAAGTTTTCTTCGTTTGATAAGGTATTAATAAACCTTTTTTAAGCCAAGCGCTACCATTCAGCAAGGCACTCAGCTACCCGCTGGCAGCCTGCGACGTATCAGCGCTAAGCCTCGCCTCAAGGTCACCTCACCGGGCGGGAGGGGGAACCAGAAATACGACGTACGGAGATATTTCCCGGCATTCATACTTGAGCGTCGCGTTTTCGCGCGCTTGAAAATTTTCACTTTTCATTTAATCGCGAAAAATAGATATTGTCATTTAAAAATCTAAAAGCGTGAAATACGTACTCCAGGAGTAATAATCTTTCGATTTCGGCAATAAAAAAATAAAAGGAAACCACCCTATTATTCTTATTGGTCCCATGACTTTACATAGTTAAATATAGTACAAGTCAATACAAAAAATACATACACATTTGAAGCTTATTTGTGCTAAAATAGCTTTTGTTAAAAAGGAAGAGTTTCAGATTGTAGTTGAAATTTGCCCTCGTAGGAGCATTTTTTAAGCATGAAGGCAGGGCATTACAGACCTTGGTAGGTATATGAATATATATACGTAGAAGGCAACGTTAGGCTATGTATGTGCTTCAATACCTCATTTTCTGTTACCGGAAAGAGGGCCATTGAGGACCTTATATGTTGACAGGGGTCAGTATTAAAGCTGTCCCAACATATTATTGAATTCTGCATGCATAGGGGCACATTGGCGAGGTACTGATTGGCAAACACTGCCATTTGCATGGGATCGGTTTTTATTACTTACCATGATATTTTGGTCAGGTTTTTCGCCAGACTGATAACTCTACTGTAATATGGTTTCTTAGTTCGTAATACAAGGTCCCTGTACATTATTTAAACTCAAAATAATATGATTTCTCCATATGATAATAATATACTCTCATTGAATGCTTATTAATTATCTTAAGTTGAGGCCTATGTTGATTAGTTAGAAATTGTAAATATTGCCAATCCCAATAATAAATGTAATACTAGAATAATCCGCATGCAAATATTCCAAGAATCATGGCAAATAATGTGACACAGTAATGTCAGTGTGCACTCAGGTGAGCCTTTAGGTACATTTAAGATTTTACAAATAACTGCAATAAATGAATACACATCAGGGCATTAATTAGAATAGGATGGATTCCAAACTCAATCACTGATTTTGAGGCAGCAAATGCTGCACGAAGGAAATGCATTCCAAATTGAGAAATTAGACTCAGACAATTAACAATGACAAGACAATCATGGATGTAAATAACTGAAGCAAAAAGCGCGATGTTATTGTACATTTCCATTTGTTTCTTCTGCAATCTATCGACCACAGAGCCATTCTTTTAGGATCAGAAGGAAAACGAAATATTCTTACTCCGTTTTTCGTGGAATTGGAGCAATGCGGAGCACTGCAACACACAATTTTTTGAAATTAATTCACATGCCCTATGCTAACACCATGTAAACAACAGACAGGCGGGAACCAAGATGGGAGCGTGTCACGACCTGGCTTTTACCGACCTTGGTGGTAGCTTTGACAAGTGGAGCTATCTAGCAGTATTTAAAACAACTACTTTGTATAACCTAATTTTTGTTTGAGCTTTAAATCAGTTTTACAAAAAAGTTGTCATTTGCCACTTACATCCTCACTGCCTCACTTCTTCACTGCCTCATATGAGGCTCTTGAAGAGACCACGCACTCCTTTTTGCTGTCGAACTGTCGAAAAAACTGTCATTTTTGCTGTCGAAACGGAAAGAGACGGGTGAGAAACGAAAATTCAACATGGACGACTAAGGTATGTAAATCACATGGGAGTATCATAAACGTATACAGGAAATGGTATTGTTCAGATTATGTTAACTTTCCTACAACCAAAAATCATCCATCCATGCTTGCCCTGAAGATTCATCCTTCCTATCAAGGTCGCTCGTAGAAATTGAATAAAATTTTATCCTGACCTCGTTACCGCCCAGTGTAGCTATTTGGCTACAGGTTATTCTGAAGAGACAATCCGATTTAACACCAAAATATTTCACTAGATTTCTAATAACGATAATAAGAGCAACGTACCTAAATATCTTTTCAATTGCAAGCAGAAATAAATTTTTAAAAATAATATCGTAGACATACGGTGGCTTAACGCGACCATATTTCTAGTACCTAATCAAAATTTCACAATTCGTTTGTTTCTGTCTGAGCGGTCACCCTAGTGCACTGACACGAAAAGAGCCTGATGCTTGCATTGTTTATGATTGTCCCTATTTACCAATCGTGACTATAAAAAAATCCGGTACATATGAGGGCTTCTTTTCGAATTGCTTGTATTTGTTTAAGGCAAATAAAAACGGAGAATTATCAACAGAAAATGACGAGCGAGACATTCAAAAGGTGACTCGTGAATCAGCTTCTTCACGACTTGAAGTCCAATTGTACGATTCCTATGGTTAAATCTCCGTATTATTTATCCAAGAAATGAGTGAATTTCAAAATTTTCTGTACGAATGTTCTGTACTTGGAAAAATTTCTTTCTTGAGCAGAAGCATGCCTTCGTTTACGCTTATTTCTAGGGAATTGAAGCCGCATGGAATGTAATCGCTTCTAATGTAATAGGGAGAATTCTCTCATTTGCCTCGAAACACATCATTTTTTTGTTTAAACTGTTCAAATATCTTTTTCACCGCGTGTTAGTAAGATTGATGCATTAAAAAAAAAACTTGAATCATTCCCTTACATGCGCCACGCACTATGACCTGTCAACGAGTGCTCTCACCAGACTATTTTCGCCGTTGCGACTGTATTTGACGCGCATGCGCAGAAATTCATGAACAGGTGGCGGGAGTTATTCTATATTGTTGGGGTTTCTCAACCATTTCGTATTGAGTCAAATATTTGGCATCCCTTGCGTAAAATATTTATATTTTCATGTTAACATGTATTGTGATCAATATTGTGCTAATCTAGCTAAATAGCTCCTCTTTTTCGGATTGATGTTGACAGTTCTGAAATAAAGCCAAACGAAACGATAAATTTCGTGATTCTGGAAAGCCTAAGATAACTATTGTTCACTCAGTTGGAATGAAGAAATATTTTTTTACTCTTAGCTGCTGTCCATCAGTTTCACTGTTTATTTATAAGTTTCTCAAATACTGACCCCTCATTTAGCGTTTCATAAAAACAAACTTGGTCAAAATATTTCGTCAATGTGATGTTCAACGAAGCGATCAATTCTTGAAGCATCTATCAGATATTATTAGTGCCCAGGAGGGTACCTCTTTGATACCTCCTACGAAGCCAGTTAAGTCGATTTTTGCCATCGACTTCCAGCGGTCGAAAAAGCCACCATTTTAATGAGATACACAAAAAACTTGAATCGTATACAATCTCCTCTTGATATGACGTTGGTCGATAATTCACGTAGGTTATTAATGTCATTTATTTCATTAGTAATTAATAATATTCCGCAACATTTTGCCGGAGAAGCTCTCTTAATGAAGAGATTAAGCGTTGAAACCGGTTTTTGCTCGTGGGTGGACCACCGGCAATTGGAAAATCACTGTTACTTCGTCGATTACAGGAACCATCAATAATGTTTCATGAATGTGAATCATCGAACTGACGTAGCCATGTGGACTTAAGTTCGTACCAGTGCAATATTGTACTGCATGCGGAAATTCAGTGATCACAGAGCTGGTGCGCTTGCATTAAAGGTTTTTGCGTCAAACTGTTATTACTTATGATAGTTATTGCACGCACTTTCTGTATTGCTATAGTGGCCGCTGACACAGAGTGACAGGGGTATTTTGTCCGCATTATGTCTGCTTGATCCGCATCTCACGTACGTCACATGCGATCCAAATACTAGTAGGGGGTATCCATTAATTACGTGAGGCGTTTAGGGGGAGAAGGGTCCAGAAGATTCTCACCCAATCTCACGTGGGGCTCCTGGCAAGTATCGCGTAATATTTTTCCGCAAGAAAAATTGAAAATTGTGATTCTAGACTACGATGTTACTAATCTCAAATACTAGTATGAACTTATATGAGTTAAAACTAATTAAATAAATTATTTGTTTAACAAATCCAAAGCAAGGAAGAATAGATTAACGTATTTACGCTGAAAATACGCATTTTGAACAATCTCACGTGAGATTTGAGGGAGGGGGTCGAGCGACATCTCACGATACCTTACCAAGGCCAAAAAATAAAAATCGCCAAAATCAACTCACGTAATTAATGGACTATTAATTAACGTAATTATTTAAAGGTTCAAAAAATGAAACAAATCCTGATAATTTAAAAAAAAATCCTACCGACCTCGGGCAAAGAGCCGTTTTACAACTGGTCCGATTGTGAGAAGGGAGATCCCCGAGCTAGGATATGGCGGATTCTCTCCCTTAACATCCTAGCCAAATCATAATTTACCTTAAGGATATGTGAATTTTTCCAGTCATATCCAGCCGAAAGTTTCCAATCGTGTTCAGCCGAATGAAAACATAATTTTCACGAACGAAAAGTAATGTCACAAGGAACATTTGCTCAAAGATCTTAAGGATATGATGATCTACCAAGCATTTACTTATAAATTGTAACTGTATGCTATAAGTATAAGCAGTGGAATATACTTTGCTGAGTTCATATTTTAATATGAGAAGATTCCACAAAGTGTGGTATAGGTACATCGTACGATTTTGTAATTCTGATTCTGTAATTATTTCACTATTTGATACACAGTATCTGTTTTTACCGCGCAATCTTAAGCCTTGTTTTAAGTTGTGGTGACGATGATATGGCTCGTAAAACGTGAAAGTAAAATTTTCAATTGATAATTACCAAGCAAAGCTATATTTATGATATGAGCGAGACTTAAGCCTGATTTCTCCGCGTCAAACTCTGAAAGAATATATCCAATTCAAGCACAATCTCTTCCGTTACTCTTTTTGGGAAGAAATGCAGAATTACGGTGCAGCCGCAAGCCAAAGTGTCCTCCATATGCATATCAGAGTGAAAGCTTTTCACAGGAAAGGGCTGTAAACGTCCATGTCGTCCACGGACGTGACAGTGAAATGTAGGCAAAACAAGAGAAAGAATCCTTCGGTTTTTTTCAATCTCCAATCGATGGATCAAGAGGTTGGAAACACGGATCGATAGCATCCCGAAGACGTGGGCATTGTTCCCTCTTCTCCAATACACTCTCCTGATTGAACTAGCCCTTTTACTTCGACTTCGTGACTTGGCGATCAGAGCGGATTCTTTTGGCTGAGCTGGCAGGAGAACTTAGAATTCCGAAATTCCATGCGGCGAAAACGAATAGTGAGGGTCCACGTACGAAAAGTTCCTTTCCCCGAAGCATATGGTTCGCTTATAGACAGCAAGTATTGTTCTGCGCCTGAATCGCAGAAACCAATTTCCCTCCAGTCATACTCTGCGCAAATTAAAAGTCGACGGTGCAGATAACTTTGGCCTTCATTGAATTGAACTTGTTCCTACACGTGGTTGCGCTTTTTTGCTTTGCGCAACAAAGCGTTCCGAAATGCACTGTGTTCGGATCGATCTTAGATAATTCACGGATTACGAAAATCTTTGGATTTGACCAGCAATCGAGCCTGGATATCCAAACCAGAGGTCACGTCTGCTCAGGAGAAGTGCAGTGTCTCTCTGGTACATACGACACAAAGCCGTTCATAGCTGAGAATGCTGTGTAGTTCTGATTTCTGGAGCTGGATGTTGGTACTTACGCGATTTTAATTGTGGTTGTAACTTTCCTTCTGCAACTCCTGTTGCTAATTTTTGAGATTCACTTGATTTTTGCAATGCGTATGGAATTAAATCGAGACTTTAAGAACGTACGTGGTGGAAGGGATCGATATTAATAGTGAAAGACACTTTGTTTCTTCCACAAGTTTATAGAAATTTATATTTTTTGACCGGTTTCGGCTATTACACCATAACCGAATGCTATACAGTATTTGATAATGGTGTAATAACCGAAACCGATCAAAAAATATAAATTATAAATTTTTATAAACTTGGGGAAGAAACATTCATTATTATTATGCGTATGGAAGTTCATTGTGGCTAGTAAATCGCTTTTTCATACTACCACTTTTCGAAACATCTCTGGCCAACTTCAAGTCTCTTGCAAGTTCTTGAGAGAGCCACTTGCACAAAGAAATCTCCAGGGATATTTTAGCTTTGCATAATTCACTCACAAAACTTTGAGTGCAAACTTAACCTCAACCATGATATTTGCTCTATACTGTGTGGCACATAATGGGTGTTTCAGGAGGTGGTATAGGAGACAGCTTTAAGAATTTTGCCCATAAACATGATGTTACAACTCCTTCGCTAATGAACTATGACAAGGCAAACATTTTTTTGGACGCGCTTTGCAGATACCATGAAAACGGTCTTTCTTGGACATCCAGCTTTGTCAACATTTTCTTTAACACTCTGTTTTTTAAGGAAATTTAACGATTAAAGTTGGACGAAAGTGTGACATTATAATTGTCTAAAACAATTAATCTCAAAATGTGTGAGATTACGCAGTGGCTTTTTTTATACTAGCTCACAGCTCTCGTGTAATTAAGCTCAAATATTAATTTTTTAGACAATTATAACCGCTCATTTTTGTACAGCCTGAATTATTTAATGGCTTTAAAAATCCATAGAATTATATAAAATTTCGAAAAGGCTGGATATCCAAGAAAAACCGTTTTCTTGGTAACTGCAAAGTGCATTCAAAAATTTTTGCGTTGCGATAGCCCAGTAATTAAAGAGTTGCGAACCCATGCTCATAGGACAAAATATTGCTTAAAATTTTCTCCCCTACCAACTCCTTCTGTATTGCAGATTCCTCCTAAAACACACAGTATACCCTTGCATGGTGGTCTAGTGGGTGAGGGTTCCTTTCTACTAATCGAAGGGTTAAGTCTTCGACCACACCCGAACCAAAGTCCTTGAAGTGCAATGAAGCCAAAGGAAATGAACTGTGCCCTATCGCCTGAATTTGTGATATCCACATGCCCGTGGGTAGGCCCGGTTTGGGCTCTACCCTCAGCAACCATAACCAACTTTCGTGCTGAATTACTGAGTGAGTCAGATTGCTGAATTAGTTCCAATCCCGGCTAGAGTTGTTCTTTGTGCTGAAGTTAATGAATTAACCAATTGCTAATTTAAATTAAAAGAAATAAGCAAAAGGGTTGCCAAGGGTCAAGAGTTCTTGATTGGTTGCAGGATAAGATGAATCAGTCAAAGAGAAAACAATGGCGTATATAATTTGAGATTAATAAGATCATTATTTACATTAATACTGTGTCTAATAGTTATTTATGGGGTAAAAGAAGAATTAAATCCAATACTTTGCGCAGAATACAATTACGTAATGCCAGCCACTACTCTACATAATGGAACTATACTTGTAAATAACCCACAAGTTCAATTTAGAAAGCATACTGACTTCCTATATTAGAATTAGATAGGAATCAAAACCGTGGGAGGTTGGGCGGTGGCCCGTTAGAGCTACGTCTCTCTTTGAGTCAGTGATGATAGACATCGCCGAGTTCCATTTAAACCTAAGTGAACAATCAATTTGTTCCGGGTGTCATTGTTCTTCATTTTTGCAAGTAATGTGCAATGATTACGAAACATGCTTGAGATGTCTCGCACTGTAAATATTTCCTTGTCTTTACTTGCTGTGATGGGATGGATATGGGCTCAAGCTTTGTTGGACAACAGGAGAGAGTAAGGAAATGAATGAAGTGCATGTGACATTCTTAGGAATTGAGGCTTTGCGGAATATTATTCAGCAAGATTTTTCTTCTCTTTCTATGCAGGTTTATTAATAATGAATGAATTTAAAACAATTAAACCCCGCAAATAGTCTGTCTTCTCTCTCTATGCCGCGACTCTTATGCCCTTCTCTCGCACAACGCCTCTCACCTTTGCTATCTCATCGGGCATTAAATTCCCGTCCAAATCTTGCCAGAAATGTCATCTCAAATGTGAATCGTTCTATAACGCCATTTGTGGGTAGTTGAGGAGTTTAAAACCGCCAAAACAAAAGAGAATTAACGTGAAAAATAATCATGGGTCATGTAAACAGATCACTTCACTCGAATAATGATTCCAATCTCTAATGCGAGCTTTACTTATTTTTTGGGGTGTATCGCTACCCGGATAGTGCTCTTTCGATTATAAGGCGAAAATTTTCGTTCAGCTGACAAAGTCCTTCGATTGCAAAGTCATCCGTTCACTCCATATGGGAACTCAGACATAAAAATCAGTGACAATCATGTTTAGATTGCGGATAGTTTCAATGTATGATTTAGTATTCATGGCCAAGTAAAGTTTTTTTGATAATCCTTGCCCCTGTGCATTGCTGTTCCCCTGAATTGTATATTGTGGGTGATTTAACTTTGTGGAAGTCATGCATGCTAAAATAAAATAAAGGCACTTTGTACTCTCCGCACTATTTTAATATTCTGCCACCGCCATGGAAGTCTAGCTTGGAAATGGCGTAGAACATGTCGAAACCGGTTGCAGAATATCAAAATTGTGTGGGAAGGACGTTTATTTTATTATTAAATAGAGTGTCTTTATTTTATTTTAGCCTGACAGGTACGAAAAATTAAGAGATATATTTTGCCGAACGGATAGGTTTTGGAATTGGTTTTCCCCCGCTTGATAAAGGTCTTTAATAAATGCTGGGTGTATTTTCGTTAGAGCGATTCCTTTTTATAAGAAAACGACTGATATACTAACAACCCCCGCCACATGCATATTTAAGCGGCTTGCTGAGTAGTATTAGATGCGGATATATTTCAATATGCTGCGTCAGTATGCTATATTCATTTAGCTGGGATACTAACGTTTTTCCTCAGTGAAATATGACGTTGTACGTACTCATAAATCTATCGATGCTATTAAATTTTTAGTTAGAAATGATTTGTCCTTCATTTATTATCATATGTACATATATTATTCGTAAAATGGGAGCGATGCAAGTGTTAAAACCCCCATATTGCGAAATGGGATTTGATTCGAGACCATTAAGAAAGATTCGTTGTAATAAGATAACATGGTTTTTGCTAAAACTTCATTTAGATGTGATACTACTAGATGGTTTTCCCCAGTGAAATATGACCTTGAAGGTGCTCATAAAGTTATCGATGCAATTACATTTTTTAATGGGGAGTAAGAGATGATTCCTCCTTGACCTTCAACGCTTCCTTCGGATTTATTGCGCCTGTTATTCCTTTTGGGTATTCGCACTCCCTATCCCAAAAATTTGCTCCGGAGTATTTCAAAAGTTATGGAAAGTTGAGAAATGCGTATTGAGAGCTGAAGGAAGAAAACCGTTCGGTTTGAGATTGGTGTACGATTTTATCCAGTTTTCGGCGGTTGGAAATCATTTTTAATGTTCAGCATGTATTAATGATTCAGGAACTGAACGCGTTGGAAGACACATGTTTCCACCCGTTTCCTTATGAGTTTTATTGGGGATGATTGCAATTAATGCGTCCTTTTAATAGTTTCACTTAGAGAAAATTGCAGACGCCGGTGAAGACCTCCAATACAGTCGGGATAGTTGTTTAGCATGTCGCCTTGTATGGGGGAATGAGGAAGAAAGTCTCTATTTTTATTGAAAAAGCTCAAATATTTTGGCCCAAAATTTTTAAGTGTACTTAATTGTTGAATTTCTTTAATTTTTCGAGAAAATCATGATGTTTATGTCAAAATTGTGCCTTAAGTGTATGCCGAAATCATCATGACCAATTTTCAGGTCCTGGTTAAATATTACTTTCGCTGAGAAACCTATTTGCCGAACCACTTTCGATTTATTTCTTTTAAACCTCAATTGAACACTACTGGATCTTGCCGCCCCATGAAAAGACCTTGACTCTTTGTCACACGTTTTCCTCATCGCCTACGTTCGTCGTTCCCTTTTTGAAACTCAGTTTGTGGACGACAGTTCACACTAATGACCCCTTCCGCGCTACCTGCTTTCTTCATTCTCGCCATTCGAAACTCATTCCATCTCTGGTCTGGTCCTCTGTATGAATTAAACTGGCTAATGAGATGGATCCTTATGTGGAAACCGTATTGGAGACGAACTCCAGCTGAAGGAGTGAAAATTGCAAAATGGCTTCATATAAAAAATAAAACAGTATGTGTTAAAAGTGGTCAAATGGAACTGGAAATATGACAAAGTGGTCGACAAAGTTGGCCTCTAATAAAATTGGAAACTTTGAGAAATATGTAATGCTGGTGGTGGCCAAAGAGTTTGTATTGATACAGACAAGAACTATAATCACTCTTATTCATCGAGAAAAAGCAGTACAATCTCCAGATAGAAATAAATCATACAGAAATACGCTACAGTGATAGATTTTAAAGGATTTAATTTGATTCAGGAAAGATTCAGGGTGGCAGTATTAATTTGGAAAACTAAGGAACGTTGGGCGTTTATACTACTGATAAGTATGTGTGACAGGATATATATACTATCACGTTTGAGGTTTACGTCACATGATCAATGTATGAACGGAACTTTTTTTTTCCATGACGCCTAATATAGTAACTTGAATGCTCATTAAGACAAATCCTTACCTTTAATATTTCCTTGTACAAAGAAACCTAGTACTTGCTCACGTTCGCTTTTCATTTGATAGCCGTTCAAGGTTTTGGCACATTCTGCCATCACATGCCCCATTGCTAAAAATTCAAATTTTGAAAATACGCTCGAGGCACGTTCAAGCATGATCTTTCAACGGCAGCTGCCTCATGTAGTATTTATGCTTGGATATTGATAGATCTCAGGATAATTATCAGTGATTCAGTCGAAAATAACGCCAGAAACAGCTAAGTGTTTGCGACAAAGCATATTTAAAGAGATGAATACTGAATTTTTCTACAATTTAATTCTCTACTTACAAAATATTCCGTGGATGGATACTTGGGTATTGCTGTGAAAGACTGCTATTTCCTTACATTTTTTGCTAAGTTAAAAAAAATTATACACGTATCATTTATTTGGATAACATAGGTAATATTTATTATTATTATTATTATTATACATTGCTGCAAGTAGGCTATTGCCTGGTGGCAGCGTTAGATGTACATGAATAACAAATTCTGAACAATACATAGAAACAGAATATATATCCATGGTAAAAATAATACACTAAATCCAATTTCATACAACTAAGAATTTAACATTGTCCCAATAAACTAATATCAAACAATCCATTAAATACATTGATTCAACTATAATACAACTAACAAATGAACATTGACCCATTTTCACACTTTCCCTTCTAAACCATTATGTAATTAGTCAATTAGTGATGCACACTTCTTCCTAAAAATTTTCGCATTTGCAGGGAAAATCTTAAAAATAACTTCAGGTAGGTCATTCCACTCCTTTATTCCTCTATGTAGGAAGGATTTTCTCAAAATGTCTGTTTTCTGTTTTTTTAACTTGATTTTAAATTTATGGTCTTTCCTTCCTATGTAGCAGGGTGAGTCCAGCTTCAGGCCCATTTCTTTCCAACCCTGCACATTGTTAAAGGCTTTGTACACCCCGCATAGCCTATTTATGGTTCTTCTCACTATTAATGACATTGCCATTGAAAAAATATTATTACGTTCCTCTTGTGTTACATTCATGTGACGTGAAGTGTATTCCTCTGTACTGCACCACCAGACACAAATATCTTACCATGGTCCCAAATTTTAATTGTGCTCCAGTCCAAACGTGGAGCGTGGAACTGTATAGCGGTTGTGGTGCGTTTCCTCCATTATTGACCATCGTGACGTAAGACGATATCTTTCCCATTCATCTCTCTCCTCGACGCTGCAATCGGCAAAACCCTCCTCCCACCCACCAACGTCACTTTCCTACCGTAATCGTGACGCAATGCATAGACGGCCGTTAGGTCCCAAGGTCACTATTTTCTCCGAATTCCGTTTGTGATATCTTGTGCAAGAAATTAGGATGTTCGCATCTTTTTAGTAAATTCTAATTTGCTGGCCTTTTCCACGAATTCTACTGGTGGAAATTGGATGTAAGGTTGTAACGTTTTAATTTACTTCGTTTTAATAACGTCGCAAATCTGGTTAATACACTTAATGAACACTTTTCATCAGTTAAATGTAACGTTCCCCTTTACTCCTTAACTTCACAAATATGATTAATACACTTAATAAACACTTTTTATCAGTTCTTTCGGCGAAAACATCGGGAGCGACGACTAGTTCACCCTCACGCCACTACAATACTCATCCATTCTCTGTTCTGCGCCGTCAATAAAAATTACCATCCATTATCACTAGACTCATCGTTTTTCTCCCATTAATTGTTACATTACCATTTAACTCAACATTAATTGTGGATAGGTAGATTGATATTTCCGGTAGGATTACGATGTGCGCATTAAAATTAATTAGGATTTGTGCATCTTGTGAGGAAATTGTAAGTTACTGGGCTTTTCCACGACTTCTAATGATGGAAAGCGGATACAAGAAAATTGATATTTCGGAAAAGATTTGGGGAAAGTTGCCTGTTATTTTTAATTTACATGTAAGTTAGAATTTCGCTGTATTAAGCTTGAACCTTTGTATGCGCATCGTGTGTTGCGTGAAATGTTAATATTGATCTGGAAATGTTTCACTAGCGATTAATTGTGTTTCTTGGTACCTCATCTAAAAAACTTGTCACACCGCTACTGACGTTATACAGCACTTTAATCGTCAATCTGAATTTCAATGAACTCTCAGTTGAAATAATTGGTAGAAATGTTTACAAAATGTACCTTACAGTAAAGTAAGGAGTAAATGCTTTTCTAATATTGGTTAGAGTGGTGATTAATAGACTGTTTAAAAATCCAACTGGCAATTAATTCATTACGAGTGAAATACTACACTATTAAATTACGACGAAAGAAATGTTACAGTAAAGACAACTGTGCCGCATTAAGAAGAAATGTGGTTCTCTGTGCTGCATTTTTTTAAATTGAATTTGAAACTCCGAACATTTCTGTAGGCTCTCATAAATCATTTTTATCGATGGCAAACGAAAACAAATATCGTGCCTATCATATATATCGACTTTTTGTTATATACCCTTCCCACATATGTACAGTAAATAATTTGATGATAAAATGAAAGTATTTGCGGTAACAGGTGCTCATCCATCAAACTAGCATTTTCTCTCTGCAAGTGCCTCCCTCTGCTTCCTTTTTTCCCATTGTTAATTTCTTTCGTAACAGGGACCTTGCATCGTGAGGTATGCGTCGTATGTACATGAGTCAGAACTGAAGTTTTCGTTTGATAAACGCTCCGCAGTTTAATGATGGCAAGCCGGCATGTTGGATTTAGTATAATTAATTTGCTGTAATGAAAATCAACCCTTATTACCAAAGAAAATGTATGAAAAATTATATGAGCATCATTAATGTTATTTTATTAAATTTGCATGTTAAATGTTTAGTTGAAACTAAAATTTATGACTTCATTTTTACTTGGTGAAAGTTTTGAATATTCACGACGGAAGAACAAAACTTTGTATTTCCTATAGAAATTTATTCGGGTCGCAGAACTCGTTTCACTGTTTGCGTCATAACCATTGGAACGATTACCGACAACTGGGGTAAATTTAGCCCAACTCTTCATGATTTATTGGAAAAAACAAACTTATCTAACTTAAAAATTCATAAAAAATTATCGAAAGGGGTTAAAATTATTAACAGATCATATACCTTCACTTTAAGGCTGTTTCTGAACCTCTTACTATTTTAACATCCAGAAATGGTTTTTCAAAAATTTGGGCCATAGTTACCTTGAACTGGGGTAGCTTTGATGCAATCAGATATTAAAATACATATCTAGTTTTAAACTATGATTTGGAGCTAAGATACCAAAACAAAATGTCTCATGGTTTACTATTTCCAATTGTGCATTGATTTCAACGAGTAAATTTATTTTTTTCGGGTCCTTTTAGAGACCTTGATTCAGGAGTGAAGCCAGTGATCCTATCTGTCGACCTGTCGACAATAAGTAACCCAATAACTCAATGGAAATGGTAAAATACAGAACTGTGAATCTTTTTACGTCTAAGGTCTTAAGTTACCTGGCAAGGCTGAGCCAAAGGGATGTTGAAGATACGTTAACACTGTTGAATATCCATACCTCCCAAATATGTCTTAGCATTTATTTCGGAATCCTCCTCCCATACGAGGTATTTCGGATTAATTTCTCTGTTACGTTTCTTTGGCTCCTCATATCTTTTTAACCGTTGTTTCCAGAGGATTAGGCTATTACACGATGCGCCAGGGTTTTGCCTCGGTATTAGAAGAAATTGTTTGTTATAATGACACAAAAACGTAGGTAATGTGAGAACAATGTAGTTCTCCATTATTGGTTGGACCGTGTGGCCTTTGAATCTTCGTTGACGATATTATCACAGTCCTACGTATCTATCAATTTGCTATCCACTGCTCTTACAATTTGAGGAAGGATTCCTCCGTGTTACCCTTGAAAAACGTTTACAATGAATAGATACAACTGCTGTACAGCGTATTGGACAACATAAGGTTGCTTTAATATCTTAAGGCGAATGACGTTGCTTACTTTAAAACACACCGGAATAAAAAGTGCAAAACTTAATGCTTGCGTATTCCAGTTTTTTCTAGCCTTGAGTCCCCAAAACTCAACTAGCGATAGATGCAAACCTAAATTAATACCTTGTATAGCATTAGACGATAATAATTGAAATTAAGTGTATTAAAAGAAAGTACCTTTTTATTATATCACACAACATATCAAATATCTTTTCTTGTAGGTTTGTTGAGTAATTTATATTAAGGGATGTATAATCTATATTTTTAGTTAATATAATAGCTTAATGCTTTAAGAAATTAACGTTAAATTAACACAAGATATTTACTAATTAAATCCATTTCGAAGAATTCTAAATTATTTTGCAAGCTCAAACGAGTGGATGACTCAAACGGAAAACCCTAACATTGAATCCTATGCGAAACGAAGTCCTGGTCCATGCATTGTGATGAAATCTTTTTTTACCCACTTCGTGCGATTTACGATGGCGAAGTGACTCATCATTGGGGAATACACCCGTGTGTACTTGCCAGTGGGTATTATCCTCTCCACGGGGTATCACATGGAGGAACAAGAGCCCTATTATCGAGTGTCTGGGACTCTTAGAGTGGGCGAGGCAGCAGCAGCAGCACCAGCCGCTACTTTTTTTGGGCCGGGGCCGAAAGGGAAAGTGGAGGAGAGAGAGAGAGAGAAGAGAAAGACGATGGATGTTCACCGCCCGTCTCAACCGGTGATGATTATGATGGAGTGTGTTGGATCACTCCCCGGAGGGAGGGTTGAGGGCAGTGCGGGCTCCAAATGCCACCGCTCTCGGCCCGGGGGGAAAACCAGCGCAGTGGCGATTCCAGTGGGCGAAAAGGCGAAAGATGGTTAGTTGCACACCCCTTTCACCAATCCGCCACCAGGAAAAGAAGGCTCTCGAAAACCTGTGATGGAATGAAATGCCTTTTCTGCTTTTTTAGCAAACTCCTCCTTTTTCTTCTCAGCCCCAAGGCTGGTGGGCATTCCAAACATGTTTCTTTCCATAGCCACACAGTGTGTGAATATCGAATGAGGATGAAAATCATAGAAAAATATATCTTGCTCTTAGGTGTCGATCTGATATATCAAATTTTAATATTCTAAATTCCCCGTTTTTATGAATCTAGTCCCTTTTAGCAATAAAGCGGAGGTACATTCATAGCGCTCTCCATAGTATGAGGTAGATGAGGTCTAATTTAAGGAAATATCCACGTTGACGAGATATGCAATGATAGTTCTATTCATTTTTCTTATAAATGACTCTATGATCTGGGATTTGTCAACAACTGATTAACAACAAATTGGCAAGAAAGTTGATAAAATAGGAGATGTGCAAATTTGAACGTAATTCAGCAAAGATCCAATAAATTAAAACATTTAGGATCTATGAGTTTTTAATTTTGAGTTTAAGATAGGTAAGCTATAGGCATATGAACTCTTTTAGCAATAATAATAAAACCAAAAATTCATTATCTACATCTGATTCTTAATTTTCCTCGGAATATCACTCAGTTGATTCAGTGTAAGTTTCTGGTATCAGAAGGATTGGCAAGATTTGGCATTTTTCTTTTCACCTTGATAGGAACTTATCTTGAAGTAGCCAACCAGTCCCTTATATCATTGTGCCTTCTTCCTGCTAAAATCTCCTCCAGGTACTCTTCTCTTGTTCTAACTCTTCCAGCGCAGCCCCCTACTAATCATTCCATTTATTTTAGGCGTGGTGGTGGCCAATAATTGTGTTTTTTTATTAAATGAATTGAGTAGTAGCGTTTGTCCTTTCCTTATTTTCTATCGCTAGCAAAGAACCGGCTGGTACCAATCGCAAATTACAGTTTCTGGTAAGCGAAGTATTTAGCATATCACCGCGTAATATGTACGCTATGTGTAACAATAAAGTAGCACATTATAAGAGTGATAGGCGAGGAGGATGGTATCCTAGTGTGTAAAGGGTAACCGCTTAGTTACTGATCGAAGATTCTCGGGTTCAAACCGAAAGAAGCCTTCAGACACCCCCATACGAAAATCGTTCCGAGGAGTCCAGGCTTGCATGATAAATGAGTGATAAATAGTAGTGACATTGATTTAGATGTATGATGTAGGTATTCATAATTCTATTTCTCCGAAATCAATTCCATAAAATATTTGGCAAGAGCATCTAATGTCCGGCGAATGTTCCATGTACTTTATAGATATTTGTATAATTTACAAATTTACACTAGCATTTTAGCATCAGCAATGGTTTAGAAAAGGTTAAGCGCGGCCAATCGCTTTGATTGGCATAAAATTTGACGAGGAATGACCTACGTCGCCATTCCTCTAATTTTCTCTTCAAATCTAATCCAACCACTTTCTCCACCTTCTCAAATTCCTGCGTTGATTCCATTTACCTCTCCCTTATTGCTTGGAGCTCTTAAGTTTATTTCTTTCGTTTTTTACGTCCTGTATTCCCATGGAGGGAGGTCACCTATATCGCCAGTATATACTTCGGCTCTATTTAAAATCTGGAGGTGGTGGGGAAACTCAGGCGTTGCGTCAGGAGCACTCTATTCTTATCCGAATGCATACGGGAACATAAAAATTTTACGTCCCCATATATGGTCACTTCAACACTTAAAATTTCCTTCTAATGGGGGTCGAAGAGATACACTTGACCGTTCATTGAATTCGATGACTGGCCTATCCGCTGAGAACTCTTACTAAAGAATAATAAGTACCTGATTGTCTTTCTATTACATGATCTGGTCCTCAGGATATCTATAGCGTTATTTTTTCTATCCAAATGAATTTAAGATAATTATGATCAGCTCATAAGGTTTTTCCGGCCTTTGTGAATTACGTTTTCAAATACTTTTGACTCATAACACTCGGCTGATCATTGAAAGTTGTCCAGAAATCAGTCAGATGCTTGATTTCCCTACGGTCGACTCGTGCCAAGAATTTCAAATTGTCGTATTTAGTATGAATAAAATGCGTGGAAAAACGTACGACATGAGAGATTCTCCTTTAGTTTTAATATTTCTAATCTTTGAATGTACTTACCAAGTGCTTGGGTTAGATTCATTGTTACGACAAAGTAGTAGACACCATTGCCCCGTAGTACCGCAAGCTACCATAAGGGTATTTGTCAGAGTTTAATTTTTATTGTCATGTGCATATTATGTATGAAATGGGAGCAGTGACGTGAGTTTAAAAACCAATTGGGATTTTGATAAAGGCCTTCAAGCAAAGTTCGATCTAGCAAGATAATAAGGGAAATGTTATTCCGCAGTCTGATTTATTGCTGTTTATTTACACCTATTTTCATATTATTAAATATAGCTTTCAGGAAAACGGGTTAATATCTAGGAGAAGTTTGAACGTGTTAGAATTATTCTCTTCATGTACGTGATACCATAATCCCAAGAGTCATTTTTAACTGCTAGTAATGCTCACTTTTCATTATAGCTGGTAATCTTAGAACGAGGATTTATCAAGCATGACTATCATATTTGATTGCAAAATTTCAAGTGTCAAATTTCTTTGTTTTTAACTATTTGCTTTAAAATTATATACCTACTCGCCATCATTTTTTATCACTCGAATTCGTATCTTTTATTCGTTTCTTCAAGATTTTTAGGATGTAATTTTTTCTTAGCCTAAGCGATTTGTATAAATTCATAATTTTAAGTGACGCTGTTCGCTTGGTACCGCAGTTATGTGCGATATAGCCTTTAGTTCCTAGGGATAATTAAGCTACCACAAAGACGTGGATTTCTGAAATAAATAGATTCAATTTAATCGTAATAATCCACCAGAAGTCATATTGTGGTGGAAAATGTCATCGAAAAGAAAATTTTAAACTATATAAGCTTAAATACGCCAAATGATGAAATTCGCCATGAAAAAAATATATTTGACTTAGCAGGGATTCGAACTCGGATATCCCGATTACCGGTGAGGCTTGTTAACCAGGCACACCCCCAAGCTTTCGTAGTGAACTTGGGGTGGGCTTCACCGAATAACAGCTAAGTCAAATATATTTTTACATGGCGACCTTTATATTTGGTATATTTAACTTAGTACCCGTGACTGCGTACAAAGTCTCTTGTTTCATGCTTTATATTGGCTTATTTTACCCTGATCCATGACTAAACATAGGTAAACCGGTAAGAAATCAATTTCTTTCTCCCGAAGGTATGAAAATAGAAAAATAAAAAGACACTCGGCTCCTATGAAGATAGAATTTCCTTAAAATAACATCGGGAGAATTAAAAGTGAAAGCCAGGCAAAGGTATAATTTCATCACAGCAAAATACCCTCCATAATTCCAATGATCGCTAGTTAAAAAATTTATTGAGACATTTGATTAAGCTCAAATATGGGCTTCGTATTCACAAGGAAAAAGTAAGTAATTTTAGACGCTCAAAAAAATGAAAATGACATCAAATTAAGGCTAAACAAGGTCTATCAGGTTTCATTGAAAAAAATTTAGGTCTTAATCGTGCTGGTGGCTGATATTCTTCTTTCTCTCATGGCAGAAGAGTGGAGAAGAGCAAAATTTCCTCTTTGATCCATTAACCTAAATTATCTGTAAATTTGCTCTCAACTTTTTTTTGCAAATTTGAAGAATTTTTGGTTCCATTTAATTTCGCATTAAATTCCACCAGTTGGTTGTTATTTCACCATCTACGTTTGAAATTTTACATTTATTTATTGGTGTGTCACAAAAATGAATCCTTCCGATATTCTCCATTGCCTTTTCCCACATATAACTGTGCCGCAGTAAATATCAGAGAATGTGAAAGATTACCAAATTCATTCATTTTCATTATTATGGGTTTTGACAAGTTACGCCTGCCGTGATCAATTCTATTCCTAATCCTTTTTTTAGCGGAGAATTAAGTTGATGTCTATACAAAATCATTCAGCACTCACCTCTTGGTAACTTTGATTAGATATCGTAAATTTATTAAAGTATGTATAGCTGGACATCAAGGGAGGCGAGCGTAATTGGACAACCTCATTTATGGACATCCTGAGGAAGGTCTTGGATAATCCGTCGTCGGCCTAACACTGCTATGACGAATGTGGTGAATGTAGATCGGGGGAGGGGGCATGTTCACTGATTAAGTTAGGTTTCAGTTATTTTAATTATAGACACTCCATGATGTTTACATTCAAAATAAGTATAGAATTAAATAAGTAAGTAGATGCCTTCCATATTACTAGTAGATGGATAGTTCAAAGTGGCAGACTAATTATGATTATGGTAACTTTTTCCCTTGTAATCCCGGTCGCCCTTACATTCACCATTGTCTTAATAATAGGCGACAATGGAGGAAGCTCACCAACCCACACGATGGACGAAGTGCTGTACCGTAAGTGCCCAAGCAGTGATTTGTCTTCCTCTGCAAATTCTCAACCTCTGACGCGTTGAACATAATCCCTTGGGGAGGGAAGCTAATGCTCCTGCCATCATACCAGCTCTATCCTTCCATTTAGTTGGTCTACAAGACGACAGATTACTTAGATATCTATGTTGCAATTTGGTGCTTAAGTATCATTGAAAATATATTTCATGCATACACATATTTAGGCCCATGTTGGTAAAATTTTACTTGGCATACAAGTCAATATCCTGTGGTAAAATTCCATCCTCGATCGGAAAACTGTGGTCGAAATAAAACTTTATGGGGAGGTAATTGTACATAATGTCTTTAATCATGGGCGTACCCAGAGGGAACAGGGTGGGGGGCAACTGTTCCCGCCGTAAAAGCGAAAATAAATTTAGTTCAAAATAAAAGTTATGAACAAATTTTCCTTTTGTAGAAAAATGATATTAGTATAATACATGGAACTAAAATCAAAATCATTATTTTTTCAAGCAAATAATTATAATAACTAATAAATTGCTGTCATAATTTCCTTAAAATTTTGATTTCATTAACCTTTTCTGTGCAAAAAAGTTACAACCTGAACGACCACGGCTAGTTTTGCCCCTCCCCCTAGTTTTGATTCTGGGTACGCCCATGTCTTTAATATCTATGAATTAACTCGATAGAGAAGCTTAGTGGGAATGTATGCTTGAATTTCCTTCTTAAAATTTGGGTGGGTTGATATTTTGGAGGAGGCGACCGAAAGCTGAAGATATTTGCGCCATGGAGGAAGGGTAGGAAAAGAAGGACTGAGAGAAGGCGCGTGTCAGTATTGTTAACTTATCCTCCATAAAGCATTCAAGAAGAGATCGGAAAAAAAATCCGAAAATTTTCTGGTATCGTCGGGATTCTCATGGGGTGTGAAGGAAATATTTAAATCTCCACACAAACTCATTCCCCACAGTTTGGGGAAAAAAGTGAATAAAAATCTTAACAAAATATTTATTTTTAAATTAAAAATGCTGTTCCACTCAACGAGGAGTTACATAGGCAAAGACGGTAAATATTTGAATGTGGTTGACTCCTATTATTCAAGGTGTATTAACCGTCATCTAAATTGCAAATAATTGAGCTAAATAGTTTTGCCAAGCTCGATCCTTTTGCTCAACAGTACAACTTGCGCCATATATTGGCATTAAGATAAAGGCAACAGACGAAGTGAAGTACCTAGGAGTTACGATAACCTCGATCGTCTCGTGGGGAACACATATAATGAATATTTTCGGCATAGCCCAGAAGAAATAAGGATTCGTCAAGCGTATTGTGGGAAGATTTTTTGGATGAGAAAGTAAAAGAAAGGTGCTATTTCGCTCTCGTCCGACCGCACGTTGAATATGCAGCGAGCGTATGGGGCCCGGTGCCGAAAGACTCAATCCGCGTACTGAATAAAATACAAAGACTGCGTGGTTCGTCAAAAACTGCTTCGGGCGCTCAGACAGTGTTATCCAGACGTTAAACGAATACGTCTGGGAGCCGCTGGAGACTCGGAGGCTGCGAGCTAGGCTTATATTGCTTGAACAATTGAGAGTGGATATCTTTAAGAGCGACACGGAGAATATTAGAGCTGCACTATATTTCCTGGTCAGGCAGAAGCGATAAATTGAGAGATATGGAACGGATAGATGTACGATTTCCGAACCATATAGGACTTTAATTAATGCGGGTCGTGATTTCGTTAGAGCATTTCCTTTTTATGTGCAAATGGCTGGTGTCCTAACACCCTCTGCCACACGCCTTTCAGACGGCTTTCGAGAGAGTGTGTAGATGCAGATATAGAACTCAATACATCTGCACATCCATCATTCTTGTGAGCGTTCGTAAGTACAGAGGACAGAGATGTTTGAATACCCAGCAAGTGGAGCGATGGGTAAGCGCGCACCCTCTGCTGTCCGCTCGAGGAAGCTCTAACACTCCGCTGGACCAGTCTCGCAACCCCGCGAAAAAATGAAGCCATCGTCCCGCGAGATCCATGCGCGCGTCCTGAAGATCAAACTTGCCTTTCTCACACCCAGGAGCCTCCAAAGAGAGAGAACAGTGACGTAATGGAGGCAGAGACCTCTTGGTTCGCGGCAGTGATTCCGCCCTTCTTCGGTAGATGTCACCAGCTTACGGGGCCGGGGAGTTTCAAATAAAATTTTTATGTTGTCTTACTTTTTCGACAAAGTGCACAATTTATTGCTTGAGTCAGAGTACTTTAGTATTTACTTGTGCTATGTCGTTTAAATATTTTGATAGTTTTCTGCTGACAGAGCTCTCTGTGGCCCAAAAGAAGGGATAGATAACTAGAAACTTTTACGATCAAGTTCCCTTGCATAGTTCACCGACGCGTGAAATTAACAGAAGTATTAAGTCTATCTTATATTGACCCAATTGCTGCATTCGTTCGAAAATATTGATTTCGTAAAAAATGTATGCAAAGCTACATATTGAATAATCAATTAATGTATAATCAATAGATCTCTGAACGGGGATATATGGTTAAAAATTAGTGCACCAAGCGGCATATAAGAATACGAACCATTTGCATTAATTAGATTTTTGATTGGTATATCATTAAATATTTCTGTTTTGGTGACGAATTCTTTCCTCATTCCTTGTAGCTAAAACTGTGAAGTCATTTTGATTGATCTGTGAAGTCAACTGTGAAGATTTTCCCATTACATGTGAACATGCTCGCTATTTTCTCACGACTAACATTTCTTGCATGTATCCTAGGAATTGAGATCGAGGTCAAAGTGAATTAAGTACTCAATATTTGGTGGGAAAGATAAATTAATGGGTAGTTATTTTTTAAGTTTCCACAATATTTATGTAGTAAATGATTAACATGAATTATTTCCCAAGCATTGAGACGTCTTTTTTGTATTCATTTCAGGTTCCAGTTCAAGACTTCGTTGTTCATTTGCACGGCGAATATATTTCATATCTAAATAGCGAAATAAAGGACCATAGTAGGAGAATTCCATTATAATTGATGGAATGTTGCCATAAGGAGGGTGAGTAGCTTAAAATTAAGCCTTCATATGGCTTTAATTTTAGTTTCATATCTGCAGTTGAATTTTAAAGGTTTTCATTTTGCAGACAAAAATATATTTTTAACAACTATTGTATTTGAAATAACCACTTAATAGGGAAGACGACGCTCAAAACATGATTCTAACAACAACAAACTGCAATCAGCTAAGTAAGACATGACAGCATTTCCAGTAGATTTAGCGGCAACACTGAATCTTTGATAATGTTAATCTCTTATAATTTGAATCAGTGGCGTGGGTGATGCAAGGTTTTTCGAATGTCCGCTCCTGAATTTTTACTATACTAAAAATAACACTGAGATTAAAACGGTACATACTCTCTTGAGTAGGTACAATGATAAATATAATACAAAGGAGGCATAGTAGGAAAATATAATGCATGAATGAGTTCGTATCGGTACAAGCAAGGATTTTCGCTAAAACTCTAGAAGAATAATGGGGATGTAAGCTGCGTATGACCAACTAAGAAAGCATTTCATGAAAATTCAAATCGGAGCCGCGGAATTTTCTTATTATAAGTTCTACATTAAAAGCCTTGCTTTCTAAATTTGGATAAAAAATGGTAGGAAAATATGAAATGAAGCCGGGTCTAAGGGCACCTAGTTTAAAGTATACCGGAACTAGCCACGGTGATAACCTATACGGGAGTCACCCGCAATGCACAATCGTGCGAAAGATCCACAGAGAAAAAATCATCCGCCTTGACCGGGAAGGGCACCTACTACTCTTTACCGCTACTTAACTTCAAGCCCCCTGCATAGTTCTACTCTTGCCTCTGGGAGGTTTTCATCTGGCCTCTGTGGGTGGGCTGCGGTTTAGGCTGATAAATTTGCTGTTATGTTCAAGGGCGTATCCAGATTCAAAACTAGAGGGGGCAAGCCGTGGTAGTTGAAGGTCCAACACAGAAAACTTCATGAAAACAAAATTTCAAGAACATTATAAACGCGCTTTATTGGTTTTTTTAAATTATTTTCTCGGAAAAAAAATATTTTTATTTTGTATTACATGCTTAATACTACTATCACTTTTCTAGGATTTGAAGAAAATTTGTTCAAAAATTTCGTTTTGAACGTAATTTACTATTGCTTCTGAGGCGGGGGTCAGTTTCCCCCTCCTCTCCCCCGCTGGGTACTACGCCCATGTTTATGTTACCGGTGATGCTGGAAACTTGGTTTCAGAAACAACAGCGTCTTTTACTCTGCGTCGCACATTTTATTTCCATAAGTGATAATTGCCATGCTTCATCTATGCAACGGCATTTGCAATGGGCCGCCGAAATTTGTGTTTGTTGATTGTATTAATCATTTGGAGTTGGCAACCGATTTTTTTGTTAAAGTTTTTTTGGATTTATGAAAGATAACTTACCGGTAGCGCAAGGCGATGATCAATTTTTTTTGCATGTAGTAGGTATATTAGTGGTTTTCCATGGTGAGAAAGGGAGGAATGTTCTCGGCAACGAAAACGGCCATGAGAAGTTGATGTAGACTAATTGTAAGGTGTAATTGCAATTAATCTACTGTTTTAGGCAGGTTTCATTGAAGGCAAATAAGCAGAATTCATTTATAGCGTCGAGGTTCCACCGGTCATGCATTACATACCTACGTATCGAATCCAGGATGAATAATAATCAATTTATATTCTTTCTACCAATCATACCTACCATCTTTCTCTCCCTACCCCGCATGCCTTCTTTCTTAATGCCTTCATGACATCCCTTCTTTCCTTTGAACAAGCTTAAATCCACAATTGCTACAATTGATATTAACAGAGGGAGACAACATGGCCAGATTGAGTGAGTGTTACGAAAATTGTATACGTTGTAAACGAGTTAATTGGTACGATTTATTAATACGAGTTATTCTATTAAGATAAACTGAAGGAAAAGACGGTGGGGTTTATTATTTTCGTCCGTTATTCCGTCAGTGGAACTGTTTAGAATTACGTAAAAGAGTGTCTTAAATGAACATCATGTACTTTTTTCATTGAAATCAGTGACGCGGTAAACTTGAGCCGAATAGACGGTATCCACTGTGGGTGTGAAGGGAATGAGAGTAATGTTATGGAAGGTTTTGCACGCCTGTCAAGTTTACCGCACATCATCATCATTGAAGGAATAGCCAAGCATAATAACATTATTTTCATATTAAAAAAAAATTCCCTGATATCGATCGATTTTCGCTGTTCTCTCAAAGTCAAATCAATCAACCTTGTGCCTCTTATAGGAATCATTTTCACAGAATTTTCAAGTTAAAGCCCGTCTATGCACTTTTACGAGTGAAAATACGGTACGATGCTACAACGTTTTGACTCATTCTCTGTGAAAAAACCACTTCACTAGCCATCAGATCTTTAGACATCAGGCAATTTATTCGATTTCAGCTGCGAAGTAGAATTTAATCAATGATATCAAATTCAGTGCCGACTATGCAAGTATTTTCGCTTCCATAGCAATGCCCATGAAGAAGTCATCCAATCTATTTCTACTGCCCTATTACTATGTATTTCAATTCTCCCTGCTCACGGGAATAAAAGGACAGTATACTTTCTTTCAGATATATTCGCTAGTTTATGAGTTTTCAATTACCGACTGAAGCCACTGAAGTACTCAGGATATCAACCAGTGTAGTAAAATGTTATATATGACCTATTCTTTAAAGCATAGTCGAAGAGTTTTCAGTCCCGAAGATTGAGGGATTTTTTTATTAATTTAAATAATTCACTCGCACAATATCCTTATTGTGTCAGCATAGAATAAATAGAATACATTAGTATCGGT